>NW_027490587.1:0-108398 GCF_050948175.1 Xylocopa sonorina
ACACTTCCGTGCAGGGAAATAGCGTTTGCAGATGTCTACCTATCGTAGCAATAGAGTTCTAATGCTTCTTAAAACGCGATACCGCATCTCATTTCTATGTTTCATGTTAAGATATAATATGATTTGCGAAGTGTTATGTATTCCTCGTCTACACTTTAAGTGAATGTGAATAGCGACACTTCCTCGCTAGGAAGTAACGGTTGCAGATGTCTACGTATCGTAGCAATAGAGTTCTAATGCTTCTTAAAACGCGAAATCGCATCTCATTTCCATGTTTCATGGTAGGATATAATATGATTTGCGAAGTGTTATGTACTCCTCGTCTACACTTCAAATGAATGTAAATGCGACACTTCCTTGCAAAGAAATAGCGTTTGCAGATGTCTACGTATCGTAGGCAATAGATATGGATTGCTTCTTAAGACGCGATATCGCATCCCATTTCTACGTTTCCTGGTAAGATATAATATGATTTGCGAAGTGTCAAGTATTCCTCGTCTACTATTCAAATGAGTGTAAATGCGTCACTTCCTAGCAAGGAATAGCGTTTGCAGATGTCTACGTATCGTAGCAATAGACTTTTAGTGCTTCTTAAAACGCGATATCGCATCTCATTTCTATGTTTCATGGTAAGATATAATGTGATTTGCGAAGTGTTATGTATTCCTCGTGTACACTTCAAATGAATGTAAATGCGACACTTCTTTGCAAGGAAATAGCGTCTGCAGATGTCTACCTATCGTAGCAATAGAGTTCTTATAATTCTTAAAACGCGATATTGCATCTTATTTCTATGTTTCATGGTAAGATATAATATGATTTGCGAAGTGTCATGTATTCCTCGTCTATACTTCAAATGAATGTAAATGCGACACTTCCTTGCTAGGAAATAGCGTCTGCAGATGTCTAGGTATCGTAGCATAGAGTTCCAATGCTTCTTAAAACGAGATATTGCATCTCATATCTATGTTTCATGATAAGATATGATATTCATTGCGAAGTGTTATGCATTCCTCGTCTACGATTCAAATGAATGTAAATGCGACGCTTCCTTGCAAGGAAATAGCGTTTGCAGTTGTCTACGTATCGTAGAAATAGAGTTCTTATGATTCTTAAAACGCGACATCGCATCTCATTTCTGTCTTTCATGGTAAGATATAATATGATTTGCGAAGTGTTATGTATTCCTCGTCTACACTTCAAATGAATGTGAATGCGACACTTCCTTGCTAGGAAATAGCGTTTGCAGATGTCTACGTATCGTAGCAATAGTGTCTTATGATTCTTAAAACGCGATATCGCATCTCATTTCTATGTTTCATGGTAAGATATAATATGATTTGCGAAGTGTTATGTATTCCTCGTCTACACTTCAAATGAATGTAAATGCGACACTTCCTTGCTAGGAAGTAGCTTTTGCAGATGTCTACGTATCGTAGCAATAGTGTTCTTATGATTCTTAAAACGCGATAACGCATCTCATTCCTATGTTTCATGGTAAGATATAATATGTTTTGCGAAGTGTTATGTATCCTCGTCTACTCTTCAAATGAATGTAAATGCGACACTTCCTTGCTAGGAAATAGCGTCTGCAGATGTCTAGGTATCGTAGCGATAGAGTTCTAATGCTCCTTAAAACGCGCTATCGCATCTCATTTCTATGTTTCATGTAAGATATAATATGTTTTGCGAAGTGTTATGTATTCCTCGTCTACTCTTCAAATGAATGTAAATGCGACACTTCCTTGCTAGGAAATAGCGTCTGCAGATGTCTAGGTATCGTAGCGATAGAGTTCTAATGCTCCTTAAAACGCGCTATCGCATCTCATTTCTATATTTCATGGTAAGATATAATATGATTTGCGAAGTGTTATGTATTCCTCGTCTACACTTCAAATGAATGTAAATGCGACACTTCCTTGCAAGGAAATAGCGTTTGCAGATGTCTACCTATCGTAGCAGTAGAGTTCTAATGCTTCTTAAAACGCGATATCGCATCTCATTTCTGTGTTTCATGGTAAGATATAATATGATTTGCGAAGTGTTATGTATTCCTCGCCTACACTTCAGGTGAATGTAAATGCAACACTTCCTTGCAAGGAAATAGCGTTTGCAGATGTTTACCTATCGTAGCAATAGAGTTCTAATGCTTCTTAAAACGCGATATCGCATCTCATTTCTATGTTTCATGGTAAGATATAATATGATTTGCGAAGTGTTAGTATTCCTCGTCTGCACTTCAAATGAATGTAAATGGGACACTTCCTTGCAAGGAAATAGCGTTTGCAGTTGTCTACCTATCGTAGCAATAGTGTTCTAATGCTTCTTAAAACGAGATTTCGCATCTCATTTCAATGTTTCATGGTAAGATATAATATGATTTGCGAAGCATTATGTATTCCTCGTCTACACTTCATATGAATGTGAATGCGACACTTCCTCGCTAGGAAATAGCGTTTGCAGATGTCTACGTATCGTAGCCATAGATTTCTAATGCTTCTTAAAACGCGACATCGCATCTCATTTCTATGTTTCATGGTAAGATATAGTATGATTTGCGAAGTGTTTATGTATTCCTCGTAATACACTTCAAATGAATGTAAATGGGACACTTCCTTGCAAGGAAATAGCGCTTGCAGATGTCTACGTATCGTAGCAATAGAGTTCTTATGATTCTTAATACGCGATATCGCATCCCATTTCTATGTTTCATGGTAAGATATAATATGATTTGCGAGGTGTTATGTATTCCTCGTCTACACTTCAAATGAATGTAAATGCGACACTTCCGTGCAGGGAAATAGCGTTTGCAGATGTCTACCTATCGTAGCAATAGAGTTCTAATGCTTCTTAAAACGCGATACCGCATCTCATTTCTATGTTTCATGTTAAGATATAATATGATTTGCGAAGTGTTATGTATTCCTCGTCTGCACTTCAAATGAATGTAAATGGGACACTTCCTTGCAAGGAAATAGCGTTTGCAGTTGTCTACCTATCGTAGCAATAGTGTTCTAATGCTTCTTAAAACGAGATTTCGCATCTCATTTCAATGTTTCATGGTAAGATATAATATGATTTGCGAAGCATTATGTATTCCTCGTCTACACTTCATATGAATGTGAATGCGACACTTCCTCGCTAGGAAATAGCGTTTGCAGATGTCTACGTATCGTAGCCATAGATTTCTAATGCTTCTTAAAACGCGACATCGCATCTCATTTCTATGTTTCATGGTAAGATATAGTATGATTTGCGAAGTGTTATGTATTCCTCGTATACACTTCAAATGAATGTAAATGGGACACTTCCTTGCAAGGAAATAGCGCTTGCAGATGTCTACGTATCGTAGCAATAGAGTTCTTATGATTCTTAATACGCGATATCGCATCTCATTTCTATGTTTCATGGTAAGATATAATATGATTTGCGAGGTGTTATGTATTCCTCGTCTACACTTCAAATGAATGTAAATGCGACACTTCCGTGCAGGGAAATAGCGTTTGCAGATGTCTACCTATCGTAGCAATAGAGTTCTAATGCTTCTTAAAACGCGGATACCGCATCTCATTTCTATGTTTCATGTTAAGATATAATATGATTTGCGAAGTGTTATGTATTCCTCGTCTACACTTCAAATGAATGTGAATGCGACACTTCCTCGCTAGAAGTAACGGTTGCAGATGTCTACGTATCGTAGCAATAGAGTTCTAATGCTTCTTAAAACGCGAAATCGCATCTCATTTCCATGTTTCATGGTAGGATATAATATGATTTGCGAAGTGTTATGTACTCCTCGTCTACACTTCAAATGAATGTAAATGCGACACTTCCTTGCAAAGAAATAGCGTTTGCAGATGTCTACGTATCGTAGCAATAGATATGGATTGCTTCTTAAGACGCGATATCGCATCCCATTTCTACGTTTCCTGGTAAGATATAGTATGATTTGCGAAGTGTTATGTATTCCTCGTATACACTTCAAATGAATGTAAATGGGACACTTCCTTGCAAGGAAATAGCGCTTGCAGATGTCTACGTATCGTAGCAATAGAGTTCTTATGATTCTTAATACGCGATATCGCATCTCATTTCTATGTTTCATGGTAAGATATAATATGATTTGCGAGGTGTTATGTATTCCTCGTCTACACTTCAAATGAATGTAAATGCGACACTTCCGTGCAGGGAAATAGCGTTTGCAGATGTCTACCTATCGTAGCAATAGAGTTCTAATGCTTCTTAAAACGCGATACCGCATCTCATTTCTATGTTTCATGTTAAGATATAATATGATTTGCGAAGTGTTATGTATTCCTCGTCTACACTTTAAATGAATGTGAATAGCGACACTTCCTCGCTAGGAAGTAACGGTTGCTGATGTCTACGTATCGTAGCAATAGAGTTCTAATGCTTCTTAAAACGCGAAATCGCATCTCATTTCCATGTTTCATGGTAGGATATAATATGATTTGCGAAGTGTTATGTACTCCTCGTCTACACTTCAAATGAATGTAAATGCGACACTTCCTTGCAAAGAAATAGCGTTTGCAGATGTCTACGTATCGTAGCAATAGATATGGATTGCTTCTTAAGACGCGATATCGCATCCCATTTCTACGTTTCCTGGTAAGATATAGTATGATTTGCGAAGTGTCAAGTATTCCTCGTCTACTATTCAAATGAGTGTAAATGCGTCACTTCCTAGCAAGGAAATAGCGTTTGCAGATGTCTACGTATCGTAGCAATAGATTTTTAGTGCTTCTTAAAACGCGATATCGCATCTCATTTCTATGTTTCATGGTAGATATAATGTGATTTGCGAAGTGTTATGTATTCCTCGTGTACACTTCAAATGAATGTAAATGCGACACTTCTTTGCAAGGAAATAGCGTCTGCAGATGTCTACCTATCGTAGCAATAGAGTTCTTATAATTCTTAAAACGCGATATTGCATCTTATTTCTATGTTTCATGGTAAGATATAATATGATTTGCGAAGTGTCATGTATTCCTCGTCTATACTTCAAATGAATGTAAATGCGACATTCCTTGCTAGGAAATAGCGTCTGCAGATGTCTAGGTATCGTAGCAATAGAGTTCCAATGCTTCTTAAAACGAGATATTGCATCTCATATCTATGTTTCATGATAAGATATGATATTCATTGCGAAGTGTTATGCATTCCTCGTCTACGATTCAAATGAATGTAAATGCGACGCTTCCTTGCAAGGAAATAGCGTTTGCAGTTGTCTACGTATCGTAGAAATAGAGTTCTTATGATTCTTAAAACGCGACATCGCATCTCATTTCTGTCTTTCATGGTAAGATATAATATGATTTGCGAAGTGTTATGTATTCCTCGTCTACACTTCAAATGAATGTGAATGCGACACTTCCTTGCTAGGAAATAGCGTTGCAGATGTCTACGTATCGTAGCAATAGTGTTCTTATGATTCTTAAAACGCGATATCGCATCTCATTTCTATGTTTCATGGTAAGATATAATATGATTTGCGAAGTGGTTATGTATTCCTCGTCTACACTTCAAATGAATGTAAATGCGACACTTCCTTGCTAGGAAGTAGCTTTTGCAGATGTCTACGTATCGTAGCAATAGTGTTCTTATGATTCTTAAAACGCGATAACGCATCTCATTCCTATGTTTCATGGTAAGATATAATATGTTTTGCGAAGTGTTATGTATTCCTCGTCTACTCTTCAAATGAATGTAAATGCGACACTTCCTTGCTAGGAAATAGCGTCTGCAGATGTCTAGGTATCGTAGCGATAGAGTTCTAATGCTCCTTAAAACGCGCTATCGCATCTCATTTCTATGTTTCATGGTAAGATATAATATGTTTTGCGAAGTGTTATGTATTCCTCGTCTACTCTTCAAATGAATGTAAATGCGACACTTCCTTGCTAGGAAATAGCGTCTGCAGATGTCTAGGTATCGTACGATAGAGTTCTAATGCTCCTTAAAACGCGCTATCGCATCTCATTTCTATATTTCATGGTAAGATATAATATGATTTGCGAAGTGTTATGTATTCCTCGTCTACACTTCAAATGAATGTAAATGCGACACTTCCTTGCAAGGAAATAGCGTTTGCAGATGTCTACCTATCGTAGCAGTAGAGTTCTAATGCTTCTTAAAACGCGATATCGCATCTCATTTCTGTGTTTCATGGTAAGATATAATATGATTTGCGAAGTGTTATGTATTCCTCGCCTACACTTCAAGTGAATGTAAATGCAACACTTCCTTGCAAGGAAATAGCGTTTGCAGATGTTTACCTATCGTAGCAATAGAGTTCTAATGCTTCTTAAAACGCGATATCGCATCTCATTTCTATGTTTCATGGTAAGATATAATATGATTTGCGAAGTGTTATGTATTCCTCGTCTGCACTTCAAATGAATGTAAATGGGACACTTCCTTGCAAGGAAATAGCGTTTGCAGTTGTCTACCTATCGTAGCAATAGTGTTCTAATGCTTCTTAAAACGAGATTCGCATCTCATTTCAATGTTTCATGGTAAGATATAATATGATTTGCGAAGCATTATGTATTCCTCGTCTACACTTCATATGAATGTGAATGCGACACTTCCTCGCTAGGAAATAGCGTTTGCAGATGTCTACGTATCGTAGCCATAGATTTCTAATGCTTCTTAAAGCGCGACATCGCATCTCATTTCTATGTTTCATGGTAAGATATAGTATGATTTGCGAAGTGTTATGTATTCCTCGTATACACTTCAAATGAATGTAAATGGGACACTTCCTTGCAAGGAAATAGCGCTTGCAGATGTCTACGTATCGTAGCAATAGAGTTCTTATGATTCTTAATACGCGATATCGCATCTCATTTCTATGTTTCATGGTAAGATATAATATGATTTGCGAGGTGTTATGTATTCCTCGTCTACACTTCAAATGAATGTAAATGCGACACTTCCGTGCAGGGAAATAGCGTTTGCAGATGTCTACCTATCGTAGCAATAGAGTTCTTATGATTCTTAATACGCGATATCGCATCTCATTTCTATGTTTCATGTAAGATATAATATGATTTGCGAAGTGTTATGTATTCCTCGTCTACACTACAAATGAATGTAAATGCGACACTTACATGCTAGGAAGTTGCGTTTGCAGATGTCTACGTATCGTAGCAATAGTGTTCTTATGATTCTTAAAACGCGCCAATAAGCATCTCATTTCTATGTTTCATGGTAAGATATAATATGATTTGCGAAGTGTTATGTATTCCTCGTCTTCACTTCAAATGAATGTAAATGCGGCACTTCCTTGCTAGGAAATGCGTCTGGAGATGTCTAGGTATCGTAGCGATAGCGTTCTAATGCTTCTTAAACGCGATATCGCATCTCATTTCTATGTTTCATGGTAAGATATAATATGATTTGCGAAGTGTTATGTATTCCTTGTCTACACTTCAAATGAATGTAAATGCGACACTTCCTTGCTAGGAAATAGCGTCTGCAGATGTCTAGGTATCGTAGCGATAGAGTTCTAATGCTCCTTAAGACGCGATATCGCATCTCATTTCTATGTTTCATGGTAAGATATAATATGATTTGCGAAGTGTTATGTATTCCTCGTCTACACTTCAAATGAATGTAAATGCGACACTTCCTTGCAAGGAAATAGCGTTTGCAGATGTCTACCTATCGTAGCAATAGGGTTCTAATGCTTCTTAAAACGCGATATCGCATCTCATTTCTATGTTTCATGGTAAGATATAATATGATTTGCGAAGTGTTATGTATTCCTCGTCTACTCTTCAAATGAATGTAAATGCGACACTTCCTTGCTAGGAAATAGCGTCTGCAGATGTCTAGGTATCGTAGCGATAGAGTTCTAATGCTCCTTAAAACGCGATATCGCATCTCATTTCTATGTTTCATGGTAAGACATAATATGATTTGCGAAGTGTTATGTATTCCTCGTCTACACTTCAAATGAATGTAAATGCGACACTTCCTTGCAAAGAAATAGCGTTTGCAGATGTCTACCTATCGTAGCAATAGGGTTCTAATGCTTCTTAAAACGCGATATCGCATCTCATTTCCATGTTTCATGGTAGGATATAATATGATTTGCGAAGTGTTATGTATTCCTCGCCCTACACTTCAAACGAATGTAAATACGACACTTCTTTGCAAGGAAATAGCGTTTGCAGATGTCTACCTACCGTAGCAATAGAGTTCTAATGCTTCTTAAAACGCGAAATCGCATCTCATTTCTATGTTTCATGGTAAGATATAGTATGATTTGCGAAGTGTTATGTATTCCTCGTCTACACTTCAAATGAATGTAAATGCGACACTTCCTTGCAAAGAAATAGCGTTTGCAGATGTCTACGTATCGTAGCAATAGATTTTTAGTGCTTCTTAAAACCGCGATACCGCATCTCATTCTATGTTTCATGGTAAGATATAATATGATTTGCGAAGTGTTATGTATTTCTCGTCTACACTTCAAGTGAATGTGAATGCGACACTTCCACGCTAGGAAATAGCGTTTGCAGATGTCTACATATCGTAGCAATAGATTTGTAATGCTTCTTAAAACGCGATATCGCATCTCATTTCTATGTTTCATGGTATGATATAATATGATTTGCGAAGTGTTATGTATTCCTCGTCTGCACTTCAAATGAATGTAAATGCGACACTTCCTTGCAAGGAAATAGCGTTTGCAGATGTCTACGTATGGTAGCAATAGAGTTCTTATGATTCTTAAAACGCGATATCGCATCTCATTTCTATGTTTCATGGTAAGATATAATATGATTTGCGAAGTGTTATGTATTCCTCGTCTACACTTCAAATGAATGTAAATTGCGACACTTCCTTGCTAGGAAATAGCG
Source organism: Xylocopa sonorina (assembly GCF_050948175.1). Lineage (NCBI taxonomy): Eukaryota > Metazoa > Arthropoda > Insecta > Hymenoptera > Apidae > Xylocopa > Xylocopa sonorina. The sequence goes on from NW_027490587.1 coordinate 8,895, forward strand.
TCTGCAGATGTCTAGGTATCGTAGCGATAGAGTTCTAGTGCTTCTTTAAACGCGATATCGCATCTCATTTCCATGTTTCATGGTAGGATATAATATGATTTGGCGAAGTGTTATGTATTCCTCGCCTACACTTCAAACGAATGTAAATACGACACTTCTTTGCAAGGAAATAGCGTTTGCAGATGTCTACCTACCGTAGCAATAGAGTTCTAATGCTTCTTAAAATGCGAAAATCGCATCTCATTTCTATGTTTCATGGTAAGATATAATATGATTTGCGAAGTGTTATGTATTCCTCGTCTTCACTTCAAATGAATGTAAATGCGGCACTTCCTTGCTAGGAAATTGCGTCTGGAGATGTCTAGGTATCGTAGCGATAGCGTTCTAATGCTTCTTAAAACGCGATATCGCATTTCATTTCTATGTTTCATGGTAAGATATAATATGATTTGCGAAGTGTTATGTATTCCTTGTCTACACTTCAAATGAATGTAAATGCGACACTTCCTTGCTAGGAAATAGCGTCTGCAGATGTCTATGTATCGTAGCGATAGAGTTCTAATGCTCCTTAAGACGCGATATCGCATCTCATTTCTATGTTTCATGGTAAGATATAATATGATTTGCGAAGTGTTATGTATTCCTCGTCTACACTTCAAATGAATGTAAATGCGACACTTCCTTGCAAGGAAATAGCGTTTGCAGATGTCTACCTATCGTAGTAATAGGGTTCTAATGCTTCTTAAACGCGATGTCGCATCTCATTTCTATGTTTCATGGTAAGATATAATATGATTTGCGAAGTGTTATGTATTCCTCGCCTACACTTCAAATGAATGTAAATGCGACACTTCCTTGCAAGGAAATAGCGTCTACGATGTCTACGTATCGTAGCAATAGGTTCTTATGATACTTAAAACGCGATATTGCATCTTATTTCTATGTTTCATGGTAAGATATAATATGATTTGCGAGGTGTTATGTATTCCTCGCCTACACTTCAAATGAATGTAAATGCGACACTTCCTCGCTAGGAAATAGCGCTTGCTGATGTCTACGTATCGTAGCAATAGATTTCTAATTCTTCTTAAACGCGACATCGCATCTCATTTCTATGTTTCACGGTAAGATATAATATGATTTGCGAAGTGTTATGTATTCCTCGTCTACACTTCAAATGAATGTAAATGGGACACTTCCTTGCAAGGAAATAGCGTTTGCAGATGTCTACGTATCGTAGCAATAGAGTTCTTATGATTCTTAATACGCGATATCGCATCTCATTTCTATGTTTCATGGTAAGATATAATATGATTTGCGATGTGTTATGTATTCCTCGTCTACACTTCAAATGAATGTAAATGCGACACTTCCTTGCAAGGAAATAGCGTTGCAGATGTCTACCTATCGTAGCAATAGAGTTCTAATGCTTCTTAAAACGCGATACCGCATCTCATTTCTATGTTTCATGGTAAGATATAATATGATTTGCGAAGTGTTATGTATTTCTCGTCTACACTTCAAATGAATGTGAATGCGACACTTCCACGCTAGGAAATAGCGTTTGCAGATGTCTACATATCGTAGCAATAGATTTGTAATGCTTCTTAAAACGCAGATATCGCATCTCATTTCTATGTTTCATGGTATGATATAATATGATTGCGAAGTGTTATGTATTCCTCGTCTGCACTTCAAATGAATGTAAATGCGACACTTCCTTGCAAGGAAATAGCGTTTGCAGATGTCTACGTATGGTAGCAATAGAGTTCTTATGATTCTTAAAACGCGATATCGCATCTCATTTCTATGTTTCATGGTAAGATATAATATGATTTGCGAAGTGCTATGTATTCCTCGTCTACACTTCAAATGAATGTAAATGCGACACTTCCTTGCTAGGAAATAGCGTCTGCAGATGTCTAGGTATCGTAGCGATAGAGTTCTAATGCTTCTTTAAACGCGATATCGCATCTCATTTCCATGTTTCATGGTAGGATATAATATGATTTGCGAAGTGTTATGTATTCCTCGCCTACACTTCAAACGAATGTAAATACGACACTTCTTTGCAAGGAAATAGCGTTTGCAGATGTCTACCTACCGTAGCAATAGAGTTCTAATGCTTCTTAAAACGCGAAATCGCATCTCATTTCTATGTTTCATGGTAAGATATAGTATGATTTGCGAAGTGTTATGTATTCCTCGTCTACACTTCAAATGAATGTAAATGCGACACTTCCTTGCAAAGAAATAGCGTTTGCAGATGTCTACGTATCGTAGCAATAGATTTTTAGTGCTTCTTAAAACGCGATACCGCATCTCATTTCTATGTTTCATGGTAAGATATAATATGATTTGCGAAGTGTTATGTATTTCTCGTCTACACTTCAAATGAATGTGAATGCGACACTTCCACGCTAGGAAATAGCGTTTGCAGATGTCCTACATATCGTAGCAATAGATTTGTAATGCTTCTTAAAACGCGATATCGCATCTCATTTCTATGTTTCATGGTATGATATAATATGATTTGCGAAGTGTTATGTATTCCTCGTCTGCACTTCAAATGAATGTAAATGCGACACTTCCTTGCAAGGAAATAGCGTTTGCAGATGTCTACGTATGGTAGCAATAGAGTTCTTATGATTCTTAAAACGCGATATCGCATCTCATTTCTATGTTTCATGGTAAGATATAATATGATTTGCGAAGTGTTATGTATTCCTCGTCTACACTTCAAATGAATGTAAATGCGACACTTCCTGCTAGGAAATAGCGTCTGCAGATGTCTAGGTATCGTAGCGATAGAGTTCTAATGCTTCTTTAAACGCGATATCGCATCTCATTTCCATGTTTCATGGTAGGATATAATATGATTTGCGAAGTGTTTATGTATTCCTCGCCTACACTTCAAACGAATGTAAATACGACACTTCTTTGCAAGGAAATAGCGTTTGCAGATGTCTACCTACCGTAGCAATAGAGTTCTAATGCTTCTTAAAACGCGAAATCGCATCTCATTTCTATGTTTCATGGTAAGATATAGTATGATTTGCGAAGTGTTATGTATTCCTCGTCTACACTTCAAATGAATGTAAATGCGACACTTCCTTGCAAAGAAATAGCGTTTGCAGATGTCTACGTATCGTAGCAATAGATTTTTAGTGCTTCTTAAAACGCGATATCGCATTTCATTTCTATGTTTCATGGTAAGATATAATATGATTTGCGAAGTGTCATGTATTCGTCGTCTACACTTCAAATGAATGTAAATGCCGACACTTCCTTGCAAGGAAATAGCGTTTGCAGTTGTCTACGTATCGTAGCAATAGAGTTCTTATGATTCTTAAAACGCGATATCGCATCTCATTTCTATCTTTCATGGTAAGATATAATATGATTTGCGAAGTGGTATGTATTCCTCGTCTACACTTCAAATGAATGTGAATGCGACACATCCTTGCTAGGAAATAGCGTTTGCAGATGTCTACGTATCGTAGCAATAGTGTTCTTATGATTCTTAAAACGCGATATCGCATCTCATTTCTATGTTTCATGGTAAGATATAATATGATTTGCGAAGTGCTATGTATTCCTCGTCTACACTTCAAATGAATGTAAATGCGACACTTCCTTGCTAGGAAATAGCGTCTGCAGATGTCTAGGTATCGTAGCGATAGAGTTCTAATGCTTCCTTTAAACGCGATATCGCATCTCATTTCATGTTTCATGGTAGGATATAATATGATTTGCGAAGTGTTATGTATTCCTCGCCTACACTTCAAACGAATGTAAATACGACACTTCTTTGCAAGGAAAATAGCGTTTGCAGATGTCTACCTACCGTAGCAATAGAGTTCTAATGCTTCTTAAAACGCGAAATCGCATCTCATTTCTATGTTTCATGGTAAGATATAGTATGATTTGCGAAGTGTTATGTATTCCTCGTCTACACTTCAAATGAATGTAAATGCGACACTTCCTTGCAAAGAAATAGCGTTTGCAGATGTCTACGTATCGTAGCAATAGATTTTTAGTGCTTCTTAAAACGCGATACCGCATCTCATTTCTATGTTTCATGGTAAGATATAATATGATTTGCGAAGTGTTATGTATTTCTCGTCTACACTTCAAATGAATGTGAATGCGACACTTCCACGCTAGGAAATAGCGTTTGCAGATGTCTACATATCGTAGCAATAGATTTGTAATGCTTCTTAAAACGCGATATCGCATCTCATTTCTATGTTTCATGGTATGATATAATATGATTTGCGAAGTGTTATGTATTCCTCGTCTGCACTTCAAATGAATGTAAATGCGACACTTCCTTGCAAGGAAATAGCGTTTGCAGATGTCTACGTATGGTAGCAATAGAGTTCTTATGATTCTTAAAACGCGATATCGCATCTCATTTCTATGTTTCATGGTAAGATATAATATGATTTGCGAAGTGTTATGTATTCCTCGTCTACACTTCAAATGAATGTAAATGCGACACTTCCTTGCTAGGAAATAGCGTCTGCAGATGTCTAGGTATCGTAGCGATAGAGTTCTAATGCTTCTTTAAACGCGATATCGCATCTCATTTCCATGTTTCATGGTAGGATATAATATGATTTGCGTAAGTGTTATGTATTCCTCGCCTACACTTCAAACGAATGTAAATACGACACTTCTTTGCAAGGAAATAGCGTTTGCAGATGTCTACCTACCGTAGCAATAGAGTTCTAATGCTTCTTAAAACGCGAAATCGCATCTCATTTCTATGTTTCATGGTAAGATATAGTATGATTTGCGAAGTGTTATGTATTCCTCGTCTACACTTCAAATGAATGTAAATGCGACACTTCCTTGCAAAGAAATAGCGTTTGCAGATGTCTACGTATCGTAGCAATAGATTTTTAGTGCTTCTTAAAACGCGATATCGCATTTCATTCTATGTTTCATGGTAAGATATAATATGATTTGCGATAGTGTCATGTATTCGTCGTCTACACTTCAAATGAATGTAAATGCGACACTTCCTTGCAAGGAAATAGCGTTTGCAGTTGTCTACGTATCGTAGCAATAGAGTTCTTATGATTCTTAAAACGCGATATCGCATCTCATTTCTATCTTTCATGGTAAGATATAATATGATTTGCGAAGTGTTATGTATTCCTCGTCTACACTTCAAATGAATGTGAATGCGACACATCCTTGCTAGGAAATAGCGTTTTGCAGATGTCTACGTATCGTAGCAATAGTGTTCTTATGATTCTTAAAACGCGATATCGCATCTCATTTCTATGTTTCATGGTAAGATATAATATGATTTGCGAAGTGTTATGTATTCCTCGTCTACACTTCAAATGAATGTAAATGCGACACTTCCTTGCTAGGAAGTAGCGTTTGCAGATGTCTACGTATCGTAGCAATAGTGTTCTTATGATTCTTAAAACGCGATAGCGCAACTCATTTCTATGTTTCATGGTAAGATATAATATGATTTGCGAAGTGTTATGTATTCCTCGTCTACGCTTCAAATATGAATGTAAATGCGGCACTTCCTTGCTAGGAAATAGCGTCTGGAGATGTCTAGGTATCGTAGCGATAGCGTTCTAATGCTTCTTAAAACGCGGTATCGCATCTCATTTCTATGTTTCATGGTAAGATGTAATATGATTTGCGAAGTGTTATGTATTCCCCGTCTACACTTCAAATGAATGTAAATGCGACACTTCCTTGCTAGGAAATAGCGTCTGCAGATGTCTAGGTATAGTAGCGATAGAGTTCTAATGCTTCTTAAAACGCGAAATCGCATCTCATTTCTATGTTTCATGGTAAGATATAGCATGATTTGCGAAGTGCTATGTATTCCTCGTCTACACTTCAAATGAATGTAAATGCGACACTTCCTTGCAAAGAAATAGCGTTTGCAGATGTCTACGTATCGTAGCAATAGATTTTTAGTGCTTCTTAAAACGCGATATCGCATCTCATTTCTATGTTTCATGGTAAGATATAATATGATTTGCGAAGTGTCATGTATTCCTCGTCTACACTTCAAATGAATGTGAATGCGACACTTCCTTGCTAGGAAATAGCGTCTGCAGATGTCTACGTATCGTAGCAATAGAGTTCTTATAATTCTTAAGACGCGATATCGCATCTCATTTCTATGTTTCATGGTAAGATATAATATGATTTGCGAAGTGTTATGTATTCCTCGTCTACACTTCAAATGAATGTAAATGCGACACTTCCTTGCAAGGAAATAGCGTTTGCAGATGTCTACCTATCGTAGCAGTAGAGTTCTAATGCTTCTTAAAACGCGATATCGCATCTCATTTCTGTGTTTCATGGTAAGATATAATATGATTTGCGAAGTGTTATGTATTCCTCGCCTACACTTCAAATGAATGTAAATGCGACACTTCCTTGCAAAGAAATAGCGTTTGCAGATGTCTACGTATCGTAGCAATAGATTTTTAGTGCTTCTTAAAACGCGATATCGCATCTCATTTCTATGTTTCATGGTAAGATATAATATGATTTGCGAAGTGTCATGTATTCCTCGTCTACACTTCAAATGAATGTAAATGCTACACTTCCATGCTAGGAAGTTGCGTTTGCAGATGTCTACGTATCGTAGCAATAGTGTTCTTATGATTCTTAAAACGCGATAAAGCATCTCATTTCTATGTTTCATGGTAAGATATAATATGATTTGCGAAGTGTTATGTATTCCTCGTCTTCACTTCAAATGAATGTAAATGCGGCACTTCCTTGCTAGGAAATTGCGTCTGGAGATGTCTAGGTATCGTAGCGATAGCGTTCTAATGCTTCTTAAAACGCGATATCGCATCTCATTTCTATGTTTCATGGTAAGATATAATATGATTTGCGAAGTGTTATGTATTCCTTGTCTACACTTCAAATGAATGTAAATGCGACACTTCCTTGCTAGGAAATAGCGTCTGCAGATGTCTAGGTATCGTAGCGATAGAGTTCTAATGCTCCTTAAGACGCGATATCGCATCTCATTTCTATGTTTCATGGTAAGATATAATATGATTTGCGAAGTGTTATGTATTCCTCGTCTACACTTCAAATGAATGTAAATGCGACACTTCCTTGCAAGGAAATAGCGTTTGCAGATGTCTACCTATCGTAGCAATAGGGTTCTAATGCTTCTTAAAACGCGATATCGCATCTCATTTCTATGTTTCATGGTAAGATATAATATGATTTGCGAAGTGTTATGTATTCCTCGTCTACTCTTCAAATGAATGTAAATGCGACACTTCCTTGCTAGGAAATAGCGTCTGCAGATGTCTAGGTATCGTAGCGATAGAGTTCTAATGCTCCTTAAAACGCGATATCGCATCTCATTTCTATGTTTCATGGTAAGACATAATATGATTTGCGAAGTGTTATGTATTCCTCGTCTACACTTCAAATGAATGTAAATGCGACACTTCCTTGCAAAGAAATAGCGTTTGCAGATGTCTACCTATCGTAGCAATAGGGTTCTAATGCTTCTTAAAACGCGATATCGCATCTCATTTCCATGTTTAATGGTAGGATATAATATGATTTGCGAAGTGTTATGTATTCCTCGCCTACACTTCAAACGAATGTAAATACGACACTTCTTTGCAAGGAAATAGCGTTTGCAGATGTCTACCTACCGTAGCAATAGAGTTCTAATGCTTCTTAAAACGCGAAATCGCATCTCATTTCTATGTTTCATGGTAAGATATAGTATGATTTGCGAAGTGTTATGTATTCCTCGTCTACACTTCAAATGAATGTAAATGCGACACTTCCTTGCAAAGAAATAGCGTTTGCAGATGTCTACGTATCGTAGCAATAGATTTTTAGTGCTTCTTAAAACGCGATACCGCATCTCATTTCTATGTTTCATGGTAAGATATAATATGATTTGCGAAGTGTTATGTATTTCTCGCCTACACTTCAAATGAATGTGAATGCGACACTTCCACGCTAGGAAATAGCGTTTGCAGATGTCTACATATCGTAGCAATAGATTTGTAATGCTTCTTAAAACGCGATATCGCATCTCATTTCTATGTTTCATGGTATGATATAATATGATTTGCGAAGTGTTATGTATTCCTCGTCTGCACTTCAAATGAATGTAAATGCGACACTTCCTTGCAAGGAAATAGCGTTTGCAGATGTCTACGTATGGTAGCAATAGAGTTCTTATGATTCTTAAAACGCGATATCGCATCTCATTTCTATGTTTCATGGTAAGATATAATATGATTTGCGAAGTGTTATGTATTCCTCGTCTACACTTCAAATGAATGTAAATGCGACACTTCCTTGCTAGGAAATAGCGTCTGCAGATGTCTAGGTATCGTAGCGATAGAGTTCTAATGCTTCTTTAAACGCGATATCGCATCTCATTTCCATGTTTCATGGTAGGATATAATATGATTTGCGAAGTGTTATGTATTCCTCGCCTACACTTCAAACGAATGTAAATACGACACTTCTTTGCAAGGAAATAGCGTTTGCAGATGTCTACCTACCGTAGCAATAGAGTTCTAATGCTTCTTAAAACGCGAAATCGCATCTCATTTCTATGTTTCATGGTAAGATATAGTATGATTTGCGAAGTGTTATGTATTCCTCGTCTACACTTCAAATGAGTGTAAATGCGACACTTCCTTGCAAAGAAATAGCGTTTGCAGATGTCTACGTATCGTAGCAATAGATTTTTAGTGCTTCTTAAAACGCGATATCGCATTTCATTTCTATGTTTCATGGTAAGATATAATATGATTTGCGAAGTGTCATGTATTCCTCGTCTACACTTCAAATGAATGTAAATGCGACACTTCCTTGCAAGGAAATAGCGTTTGCAGTTGTCTACGTATCGTAGCAATAGAGTTCTTATGATTCTTAAAACGCGATATCGCATCTCATTTCTATCTTTCATGGTAAGATATAATATGATTTGCGAAGTGTTATGTATTCCTCGTCTACACTTCAAATGAATGTGAATGCGACACATCCTTGCTAGGAAATAGCGTTTGCAGATGTCTGCGTATCGTAGCAATAGTGTTCTTATGATTCTTAAAACGCGATATCGCATCTCATTTCTATGTTTCATGGTAAGATATAATATGATTTGCGAAGTGTTATGTATTCCTCGTCTACACTTCAAATGAATGTAAATGCGACACTTCCTTGCTAGGAAGTAGCGTTTGCAGATGTCTACGTATCGTAGCAATAGTGTTCTTATGATTCTTAAAACGCGATAACGCATCTCATTTCTATGTTTCATGGTAAGATATAATATGATTTGCGAAGTGTTATGTATTCCTCGTCTACGCTTCAAATGAATGTAAATGCGGCACTTTCTTGCTAGGAAATAGCGTCTGGAGATGTCTAGGTATCGTAGCGATAGCGTTCTAATGCTTCTTAAAACGCGGTATCGCATCTCATTTCTATGTTTCATGGTAAGATGTAATATGATTTGCGAAGTGTTATGTATTCCCCGTCTACACTTCAAATGAATGTAAATGCGACACTTCCTTGCTAGGAAATAGCGTCTGCAGATGTCTAGGTATCGTAGCGATAGAGTTCTAATGCTTCTTAAAACGCGAAATCGCATCTCATTTCTATGTTTCATGGTAAGATATAGCATGATTTGCGAAGTGCTATGTATTCCTCGTCTACACTTCAAATGAATGTAAATGCGACACTTCCTTGCAAAGAAATAGCGTTTGCAGATGTCTACGTATCGTAGCAATAGATTTTTAGTGCTTCTTAAAACGCGATATCGCATCTCATTTCTATGTTTCATGGTAAGATATAATATGATTTGCGAAGTGTCATGTATTCCTCGTCTACACTTCAAATGAATGTGAATGCGACACTTCCTTGCTAGGAAATAGCGTCTGCAGATGTCTACGTATCGTAGCAATAGAGTTCTTATAATTCTTAAAACGCGATATTGCATCTTATTTCTATGTTTCATGGTAAGATATAATATGATTTGCGAAGTGTTATGTATTCCTCGTCTACACTTCAAATGAATGTAAATGCGACACTTCCTTGCAAGGAAATAGCGTTTGCAGATGTCTACCTATCGTAGCAGTAGAGTTCTAATGCTTCTTAAAACGCGATATCGCATCTCATTTCTGTGTTTCATGGTAAGATATAATATGATTTGCGAAGTGTTATGTATTCCTCGCCTACACTTCAAATGAATGTAAATGCGACACTTCCTTGCAAAGAAATAGCGTTTGCAGATGTCTACGTATCGTAGCAATAGATTTTTAGTGCTTCTTAAAACGCGATATCGCATCTCATTTCTATGTTTCATGGTAAGATATAATATGATTTGCGAAGTGTCATGTATTCCTCGTCTACACTTCAAATGAATGTGAATGCGACACTTCCTTGATAGGAAATAGCGTTTGCAGATGTCTACGTATCGTAGCAATAGTGTTCTTATGATTCTTAAAACGAGATATCGCATCTCATTTCTATGTTTCATGGTAAGATATAATATGATTTGCGAAGTGTTATGTATTCCTCGTCTACACTTCAAATGAATGTAAATGCTACACTTCCATGCTAGGAAGTTGCGTTTGCAGATGTCTACGTATCGTAGCAATAGTGTTCTTATGATTCTTAAAACGCGATAAAGCATCTCATTTCTATGTTTCATGGTAAGATATAATATGATTTGCGAAGTGTTATGTATTCCTCGTCTTCACTTCAAATGAATGTAAATGCGGCACTTCCTTGCTAGGAAATTGCGTCTGGAGATGTCTAGGTATCGTAGCGATAGCGTTCTAATGCTTCTTAAAACGCGATATCGCATCTCATTTCTATGTTTCATGGTAAGATATAATATGATTTGCGAAGTGTTATGTATTCCTTGTCTACACTTCAAATGAATGTAAATGCGACACTTCCTTGCTAGGAAATAGCGTCTGCAGATGTCTAGGTATCGTAGCGATAGAGTTCTAATGCTCCTTAAGACGCGATATCGCATCTCATTTCTATGTTTCATGGTAAGATATAATATGATTTGCGAAGTGTTATGTATTCCTCGTCTACACTTCAAATGAATGTAAATGCGACACTTCCTTGCAAGGAAATAGCGTTTGCAGATGTCTACCTATCGTAGCAATAGGGTTCTAATGCTTCTTAAAACGCGATATCGCATCTCATTTCTATGTTTCATGGTAAGATATAATATGATTTGCGAAGTGTTATGTATTCCTCGTCTACTCTTCAAATGAATGTAAATGCGACACTTCCTTGCTAGGAAATAGCGTCTGCAGATGTCTAGGTATCGTAGCGATAGAGTTCTAATGCTCCTTAAAACGCGATATCGCATCTCATTTCTATGTTTCATGGTAGGACATAATATGATTTGCGAAGTGTTATGTATTCCTCGCCTACACTTCAAACGAATGTAAATACGACACTTCTTTGCAAGGAAATAGCGTTTGCAGATGTCTACCTACCGTAGCAATAGAGTTCTAATGCTTCTTAAAACGCGAAATCGCATCTCATTTCTATGTTTCATGGTAAGATATAGTATGATTTGCGAAGTGTTATGTATTCCTCGTCTACACTTCAAATGAATGTAAATGCGACACTTCCTTGCAAAGAAATAGCGTTTGCAGATGTCTACGTATCGTAGCAATAGATTTTTAGTGCTTCTTAAAACGCGATACCGCATCTCATTTCTATGTTTCATGGTAAGATATAATATGATTTGCGAAGTGTTATGTATTTCTCGTCTACACTTCAAATGAATGTGAATGCGACACTTCCACGCTAGGAAATAGCGTTTGCAGATGTCTACATATCGTAGCAATAGATTTGTAATGCTTCTTAAAACGCGATATCGCATCTCATTTCTGTGTTTCATGGTATGATATAATATGATTTGCGAAGTGTTATGTATTCCTCGTCTGCACTTCAAATGAATGTAAATGCGACACTTCCTTGCAAGGAAATAGCGTTTGCAGATGTCTACGTATGGTAGCAATAGAGTTCTTATGATTCTTAAAACGCGATATCGCATCTCATTTCTATGTTTCATGGTAAGATATAATATGATTTGCGAAGTGTTATGTATTCCTCGTCTACACTTCAAATGAATGTAAATGCGACACTTCCTTGCTAGGAAATAGCGTCTGCAGATGTCTAGGTATCGTAGCGATAGAGTTCTAATGCTTCTTTAAACGCGATATCGCATCTCATTTCCATGTTTCATGGTAGGATATAATATGATTTGCGAAGTGTTATGTATTCCTCGCCTACACTTCAAACGAATGTAAATACGACACTTCTTTGCAAGGAAATAGCGTTTGCAGATGTCTACCTACCGTAGCAATAGAGTTCTAATGCTTCTTAAAACGCGAAATCGCATCTCATTTCTATGTTTCATGGTAAGACATAGTATGATTTGCGAAGTGTTATGTATTCCTCGTCTACACTTCAAATGAATGTAAATGCGACACTTCCTTGCAAAGAAATAGCGTTTGCAGATGTCTACGTATCGTAGCAATAGATTTTTAGTGCTTCTTAAAACGCGATATCGCATTTCATTTCTATGTTTCATGGTAAGATATAATATGATTTGCGAAGTGTCATGTATTCCTCGTCTACACTTCAAATGAATGTAAATGCGACACTTCCTTGCAAGGAAATAGCGTTTGCAGTTGTCTACGTATCGTAGCAATAGAGTTCTTATGATTCTTAAAACGCTATATCGCATCTCATTTCTATCTTTCATGGTAAGATATAATATGATTTGCGAAGTGTTATGTATTCCTCGTCTACACTTCAAATGAATGTGAATGCGACACATCCTTGCTAGGAAATAGCGTTTGCAGATGTCTACGTATCGTAGCAATAGTGTTCTTATGATTCTTAAAACGCGATATCGCATCTCATTTCTATGTTTCATGGTAAGATATAATATGATTTGCGAAGTGTTATGTATTCCTCGTCTACACTTCAAATGAATGTAAATGCGACACTTCCTTGCTAGGAAGTAGCGTTTGCAGATGTCTACGTATCGTAGCAATAGTGTTCTTATGATTCTTAAAACGCGATAACGCATCTCATTTCTATGTTTCATGGTAAGATATAATATGATTTGCGAAGTGTTATGTATTCCTCGTCTACGCTTCAAATGAATGTAAATGCGGCACTTCCTTGCTAGGAAATAGCGTCTGGAGATGTCTAGGTATCGTAGCGATAGCGTTCTAATGCTTCTTAAAACGCGGTATCGCATCTCATTTCTATGTTTCATGGTAAGATGTAATATGATTTGCGAAGTGTTATGTATTCCCCGTCTACACTTCAAATGAATGTAAATGCGACACTTCCTTGCTAGGAAATAGCGTCTGCAGATGTCTAGGTATCGTAGCGATAGAGTTCTAATGCTTCTTAAAACGCGAAATCGCATCTCACTTCTATGTTTCATGGTAAGATATAGCATGATTTGCGAAGTGCTATGTATTCCTCGTCTACACTTCAAATGAATGTAAATGCGACACTTCCTTGCAAAGAAATAGCGTTTGCAGATGTCTACGTATCGTAGCAATAGATTTTTAGTGCTTCTTAAAACGCGATATCGCATCTCATTTCTATGTTTCATGGTAAGATATAATATGATTTGCGAAGTGTCATGTATTCCTCGTCTACACTTCAAATGAATGTGAATGCGACACTTCCTTGCTAGGAAATAGCGTCTGCAGATGTCTACGTATCGTAGCAATAGAGTTCTTATAATTCTTAAAACGCGATATTGCATCTTATTTCTATGTTTCATGGTAAGATATAATATGATTTGCGAAGTGTTATGTATTCCTCGTCTACACTTCAAATGAATGTAAATGCGACACTTCCTTGCAAGGAAATAGCGTTTGCAGATGTCTACCTATCGTAGCAATAGGGTTCTAATGCTTCTTAAAACGCGATATCGCATCTCATTTCTATGTTTCATGGTAAGATATAATATGATTTGCGAAGTGTTATGTATTCCTCGTCTACTCTTCAAATGAATGTAAATGCGACACTTCCTTGCTAGGAAATAGCGTCTGCAGATGTCTAGGTATCGTAGCGATAGAGTTCTAATGCTCCTTAAAACGCGATATCGCATCTCATTTCTATGTTTCATGGTAAGACATAATATGATTTGCGAAGTGTTATGTATTCCTCGTCTACACTTCAAATGAATGTAAATGCGACACTTCCTTGCAAAGAAATAGCGTTTGCAGATGTCTACCTATCGTAGCAATAGGGTTCTAATGCTTCTTAAAACGCGATATCGCATCTCATTTCTGTGTTTCATGGTAAGATATAATATGATTTGCGAAGTGTTATGTATTCCTCGCCTACACTTCAAATGAATGTAAATGCGACACTTCCTTGCAAGGAAATAGCGTCTACAGATGTCTACGTATCGTAGCAATAGAGTTCTTATGATACTTAAAACGCGATATTGCATCTTATTTCTATGTTTCATTGTAAGATATAATATGATTTGCGAGGTGTTATGTATTCCTCGCCTACACTTCAAATGAATGTAAATGCGACACTTCCTCGCTAGGAAATAGCGCTTGCTGATGTCTACGTATCGTAGCAATAGATTTCTAATTCTTCTTAAAACGCGACATCGCATCTCATTTCTATGTTTCACGGTAAGATATAATATGATTTGCGAAGTGTTATGTATTCCTCGTCTACACTTCAAATGAATGTAAATGGGACACTTCCTTGCAAGGAAATAGCGTTTGCAGATGTCTACGTATCGTAGCAATAGAGTTCTTATGATTCTTAATACGCGATATCGCATCTCATTTCTATGTTTCATGGTAAGATATAATATGATTTGCGATGTGTTATGTATTCCTCGTCTGCACTTCAAATGAATGTAAATGCGACACTTCCTTGCAAGGAAATAGCGTTTGCAGATGTCTACGTATGGTAGCAATAGAGTTCTTATGATTCTTAAAACGCGATATCGCATCTCATTTCTATGTTTCATGGTAAGATATAATATGATTTGCGAAGTGTTATGTATTCCTCGTCTACACTTCAAATGAATGTAAATGCGACACTTCCTTGCTAGGAAATAGCGTCTGCAGATGTCTAGGTATCGTAGCGATAGAGTTCTAATGCTTCTTTAAACGCGATATCGCATCTCATTTCCATGTTTCATGGTAGGATATAATATGATTTGCGAAGTGTTATGTATTCCTCGCCTACACTTCAAACGAATGTAAATACGACACTTCTTTGCAAGGAAATAGCGTTTGCAGATGTCTACCTACCGTAGCAATAGAGTTCTAATGCTTCTTAAAACGCGAAATCGCATCTCATTTCTATGTTTCATGGTAAGATATAGTATGATTTGCGAAGTGTTATGTATTCCTCGTCTACACTTCAAATGAATGTAAATGCGACACTTCCTTGCAAAGAAATAGCGTTTGCAGATGTCTACGTATCGTAGCAATAGATTTTTAGTGCTTCTTAAAACGCGATATCGCATTTCATTTCTATGTTTCATGGTAAGATATAATATGATTTGCGAAGTGTCATGTATTCCTCGTCTACACTTCAAATGAATGTAAATGCGACACTTCCTTGCAAGGAAATAGTGTTTGCAGTTGTCTACATATCGTAGCAATAGAGTTCTTATGATTCTTAAAACGCGATATCGCATCTCATTTCTATCTTTCATGGTAAGATATAATATTATTTGCGAAGTGTTATGTATTCCTCGTCTACACTTCAAATAAATGTGAATGCGACACATCCTTGCTAGGAAATAGCGTTTGCAGATGTCTACGTATCGTAGCAATAGTGTTCTTATGATTCTTAAAACGCGATATCGCATCTCATTTCTATGTTTCATGGTAAGATATAATATGATTTGCGAAGTGTTATGTATTCCTCGTCTACACTTCAAATGAATGTAAATGCGACACTTCCTTGCTAGGAAGTAGCGTTTGCAGATATCTACGTATCGTAGCAATAGTGTTCTTATGATTCTTAAAACGCGATAACGCATCTCATTTCTATGTTTCATGGTAAGATATAATATGATTTGCGAAGTGTTATGTATTCCTCGTCTACGCTTCAAATGAATGTAAATGCGGCACTTCCTTGCTAGGAAATAGCGTCTGGAGATGTCTAGGTATCGTAGCGATAGCGTTCTAATGCTTCTTAAAACGCGGTATCGCATCTCATTTCTATGTTTCATGGTAAGATGTAATATGATTTGCGAAGTGTTATGTATTCCCCGTCTACACTTCAAATGAATGTAAATGCGACACTTCCTTGCTAGGAAATAGCGTCTGCTGATGTCTAGGTATCGTAGCGATAGAGTTCTAATGCTTCTTAAAACGCGAAATCGCATCTTATTTCTATGTTTCATGGTAAGATATAGCATGATTTGCGAAGTGCTATGTATTCCTCGTCTACACTTCAAATGAATGTAAATGCGACACTTCCTTGCAAAGAAATAGCGTTTGCAGATGTCTACGTATCGTAGCAATAGAGTTCTTATGATTCTTAAAACGCGATATCGCATCTCATTTCCATCTTTCATGGTAAGATATAATATGATTTGCGAAGTGTCATGTATTCCTCGTCTACACTTCAAATGAATGTGAATGCGACACTTCCTTGCTAGGAAATAGCGTCTGCAGATGTCTACGTATCGTAGCAATAGAGTTCTTATAATTCTTAAAACGCGATATTGCATCTTATTTCTATGTTTCATGGTAAGATATAGTATGATTTGCGAAGTGTTATGTATTCCTCGTCTACACTTCAAATGAATGTAAATGCGACACTTCCTTGCAAGGAAATAGCGTTTGCAGATGTCTACCTATCGTAGTAATAGAGTTCTAATGCTTCTTAAAACGCGATATCGCATCTCATTTCTGTGTTTCATGGTAAGATATAATATGATTTGCGAAGTGCTATGTATTCCTCGCCTACACTTCAAATGAATGTAAATGCCACACTTCCTTGCAAAGAAATAGCGTTTGCAGATGTCTACGTATCGTAGCAATAGATTTTTAGTGCTTCTTAAAACGCGATATCGCACCTCATTTCTATGTTTCATGGTAAGAAATAATGTGATTTGCGAAGTGTCATGTATTCCTCGTCTACACTTCAAATGAATGTAAATGCGACACCTCCTTGCAAGGAAATAGCGTCTACAGATGTCTACGTATCGTAGCAATAGAGTTCTTATGATTCTTATAACGCGATATTGCATCTCATATCTATGCTTCATGATAAGATATAATATTCATTGCGAAGTGTTATGCATTCCTCGTATACGATTCAAATGAATGTAAATGCGACACTTCCTTGCAAGGAAATAGCGTTTGCAGATTTCTACGTATCGTAGCAATAGAGTTCTTATGATTCTTAAAACGCGATATCGCATCTCATTTCCATCTTTCATGGTAAGATATAATATGATTTGCGAAGTGTTATGTATTCCTCGTCTACACTTCAAATGAATGTAAATGCGACACTTCCTTGCTAGGAAATAGCGTTTGCAGATGTCTACCTACCGTAGCAATAGAGTTCTAATGCTTCTTAAAACGCGAAATCGCATCTCATTTCTATGTTTCATGGTAAGATATAGTATGATTTGCGAAGTGTTATGTATTCCTCGTCTACACTTCAAATGAATGTAAATGCGACACTTCCTTGCAAAGAAATAGCGTTTGCAGATGTCTACGTATCGTAGCAATAGAGTTCTTATGATTCTTAAAACGCGATATCGCATCTCATTTCCATCTTTCATGGTAAGATATAATATGATTTGCGAAGTGTTATGTATTCCTCGTCTACTCTTCAAATGAATGTAAATGCGACACTTCCTTGCTAGGAAATAGCGTCTGCAGATGTCTAGGTATCGTAGCGATAGAGTTCTAATGCTCCTTAAAACGCGATATCGCATCTCATTTCTATGTTTCATGGTAAGACATAATATGATTTGCGATGTGTTATGTATTCCTCGTCTACACTTCAAATGAATGTAAATGCGACACTTCCTTGCAAAGAAATAGCGTTTGCAGATGTCTACCTATCGTAGCAATAGGGTTCTAATGCTTCTTAAAACGCGATATCGCATCTCATTTCTGTGTTTCATGGTAAGATATAATATGATTTGCGAAGTGTTATGTATTCCTCGCCTACACTTCAAATGAATGTAAATGCGACACTTCCTTGCAAGGAAATAGCGTCTACAGATGTCTACGTATCGTAGCAATAGAGTTCTTATGATACTTAAAACGCGATATTGCATCTTATTTCTATGTTTCATGGTAAGATATAATATGATTTGCGAGGTGTTATGTATTCCTCGCCTACACTTCAAATGAATGTAAATGCGACACTTCCTCGCTAGGAAATAGCGCTTGCTGATGTCTACGTATCGTAGCAATAGATTTCTAATTCTTCTTAAAACGCGACATCGCATCTCATTTCTATGTTTCACGGTAAGATATAATATGATTTGCGAAGTGTTATGTATTCCTCGTCTACACTTCAAATGAATGTAAATGGGACACTTCCTTGCAAGGAAATAGCGTTTGCAGATGTCTACGTATCGTAGCAATAGAGTTCTTATGATTCTTAATACGCGATATCGCATCTCATTTCTATGTTTCATGGTAAGATATAATATGATTTGCGATGTGTTATGTATTCCTCGTCTACACTTCAAATGAATGTAAATGCGACACTTCCTTGCAAGGAAATAGCGTTTGCAGATGTCTACCTATCGTAGCAATAGAGTTCTAATGCTTCTTAAAACGCGATACCGCATCTCATTTCTATGTTTCATGGTAAGATATAATATGATTTGCGAAGTGTTATGTATTTCTGGTCTACACTTCAAATGAATGTGAATGCGACACTTCCACGCTAGGAAATAGCGTTTGCAGATGTCTACATATCGTAGCAATAGATTTGTAATGCTTCTTAAAACGCGATATCGGATCTCATTTCTATGTTTCATGGTATAATATAATATGATTTGCGAAGTGTTATGTATTCCTCGTCTGCACTTCAAATGAATGTAAATGCGACACTTCCTTGCAAGGAAATAGCGTTTGCAGTTGTCTACGTATCGTAGCAATAGAGTTCTTATGATTCTTAAAACGCGATATCGCATCTCATTTCTATCTTTCATGGTAAGATATAATATGATTTGCGAAGTGTTATGTATTCCTCGTCTACACTTCAAATGAATGTGAATGCGACACATCCTTGCTAGGAAATAGCGTTTGCAGATGTCTACGTATCGTAGCAATAGTGTTCTTATGATTCTTAAAACGCGATATCGCATCTCATTTCTATGTTTCATGGTAAGATATAATATGATTTGCGAAGTGCTATGTATTCCTCGCCTACACTTCAAATGAATGTAAATGCCACACTTCCTTGCAAAGAAATAGCGTTTGCAGATGTCTACGTATCGTAGCAATAGATTTTTAGTGCTTCTTAAAACGCGATATCGCATCTCATTTCTATGTTTCATGGTAAGAAATAATGTGATTTGCGAAGTGTCATGTATTCCTCGTCTACACTTCAAATGAATGTAAATGCGACACCACCTTGCAAGGAAATAGCGTCTGCAGATGTCTACGTATCGTAGCAATAGAGTTCTTATAATTCTTAAAACGCGATATTGCATCTTATTTCTATGTTTCATGGTAAGATATAATATGATTTGCGAAGTGTTATGTATTCCTCGTCTACACTTCAAATGAATGTAAATGCGACACTTCCTTGCAAGGAAATAGCGTTTGCAGATGTCTACCTATCGTAGTAATAGCGTTCTAATGCTTCTTAAAACGCGATATCGCATCTCATTTCTGTGTTTCATGGTAAGATATAATATGATTTGCGAAGTGTTATGTATTCCTCGTCTACACTTCAAATGAATGTAAATGCGAAACTTCCTTGCTAGGAAATAGCGTTTGCAGATGTCTACCTACCGTAGCAATAGAGTTCTAATGCTTCTTAAAACGCGAAATCGCATCTCATTTCTATGTTTCATGGTAAGATATAGTATGATTTGCGAAGTGTTATGTATTCCTCGTCTACACTTCAAATGAATGTAAATGCGACACTTCCTTGCAAGAAATAGCGTTTGCAGATGACTACGTATCGTAGCAATAGAGTTCTTATGATTCTTAAAACGCGATATCGCATCTCATTTCCATCTTTCATGGTAAGATATAATATGATTTGCGAAGTGCTATGTATTCCTCGTCTACACTTCAAATGAATGTGAATGCGACACTTCCTCGCTAGTAAAGAGCGTTTGCAGATGTCTACATATCGTAGCAATAGATTTGTAATGCTTCTTAAAACGCGATATCGGATCTCATTTCTATGTTTCATGGTATAATATAATATGATTTGCGAAGTGTTATGTATTCCTCGTCTGCACTTCAAATGAATGTAAATGCGACACTTCCTTGCAAGGAAATAGCGTTTGCAGTTGTCTACGTATCGTAGCAATAGAGTTCTTATGATTCTTAAAACGCGATATCGCATCTCATTTCCATCTTTCATGGTAAGATATAATATGATTTGCGAAGTGCTATGTATTCCTCGTCTACACTTCAAATGAATGTGAATGCGACACTTCCTCGCTAGTAAAGAGCGTTTGCAGATGTCTACATATCGTAGCAATAGATTTGTAATGCTTCTTAAAACGCAATATCGGATCTCATTTCTATGTTTCATGGTATAATATAATATGATTTGCGAAGTGTTATGTATTCCTCGTCTGCACTTCAAATGAATGTAAATGCGACACTTCCTTGCAAGGAAATAGCGTTTGCAGTTGTCTACGTATCGTAGCAATAGAGTTCTTATGATTCTTAAAACGCGATATCGCATCTCATTTCTATCTTTCATGGTAAGATATAATATGATTTGCGAAGTGTTATGTATTCCTCGTCTACACTTCAAATGAATGTGAATGCGACACATCCTTGCTAGGAAATAGCGTTTGCAGATGTCTACGTATCGTAGCAATAGTGTTCTTATGATTCTTAAAACGCGATATCGTATCTCATTTCTATGTTTCATGGTAAGATATAATATGATTTGCGAAGTGTTATGTATTCCTCGTCTACACTTCAAATGAATGTAAATGCGACACTTCCTTGCTAGGAAATAGCGTCTGGAGATGTCTAGGTATCGTAGCGATAGCGTTCTAATGCTTCTTAAAACGCGGTATCGCATCTCATTTCTATGTTTCATGGTAAGATGTAATATGATTTGCGAAGTGTTATGTATTCCCCCGTCTACACTTCAAATGAATGTAAATGCGGACACTTCCTTGCTAGGAAATAGCGTCTGCAGATATCTAGGTATCGTAGCGATAGAGTTCTAATGCTTCTTAAAACGCGAAATCGCATCTCATTTCTATGTTTCATGGTAAGATATAGCATGATTTGCGAAGTGCTATGTATTCCTCGTCTACACTTCAAATGAATGTAAATGCGACACTTCCTTGCAAAGAAATAGCGTTTGCAGATGTCTACGTATCGTAGCAATAGATTTTTAGTGCTTCTTAAAACGCGATATCGCATCTCATTTCTATGTTTCATGGTAAGATATAATATGATTTGCGAAGTGTCATGTATTCCTCGTCTACACATCAAATGAATGTGAATGCGACACTTCCTTGCTAGGAAATAGCGTCTGCAGATGTCTACGTATCGTAGCAATAGAGTTCTTATAATTCTTAAAACGCGATATTGCATCTTATTTCTATGTTTCATGGTAAGATATAATATGATTTGCGAAGTGTTATGTATTCCTCGTCTACACTTCAAATGAATGTAAATGCGACACTTCCTTGCAAGGAAATAGCGTTTGCAGATGTCTACCTATCGTAGTAATAGCGTTCTAATGCTTCTTAAAACGCGATATCGCATCTCATTTCTGTGTTTCATGGTAAGATATAATATGATTTGCGAAGTGCTATGTATTCCTCGCCTACACTTCAAATGAATGTAAATGCCACACTTCCTTGCAAAGAAATAGCGTTTGCAGATGTCTACGTATCGTAGCAATAGATTTTTAGTGCTTCTTAAAACGCGATAATCGCATCTCATTTCTATGTTTCATGGTAAGAAATAATGTGATTTGCGAAGTGTCATGTATTCCTCGTCTACACTTCAAATGAATGTAAATGCGACACCACCTTGCAAGGAAATAGCGTCTACAGATGTCTACGTATCGTAGCAATAGAGTTCTTATGATTCTTATAACGCGATATTGCATCTCATATCTATGCTTCATGATAAGATATAATATTCATTGCGAAGTGTTATGCATTCCTCGTATACGATTCAAATGAATGTAAATGCGACACTTCCTTGCAAGGAAATAGCGTTTGCAGTTTTCTACGTATCGTAGCAATAGGGTTCTAATGCTTCTTCAAACGCGATATCGCATCTCATTTCTATGTTTCATGGTAAGATATAATATGATTTGCGAAGTGTTATGTATTCCTCGTCTACTCTTCAAATGAATGTAAATGCGACACTTCCTTGCAAAGAAATAGCGTTTGCAGATGTCTACCTATCGTAGCAATAGGGTTCTAATGCTTCTTAAAACGCGATATCGCATCTCATTTCTGTGTTTCATGGTAAGATATAATACGATTTGCGAAGTGTTATGTATTCCTCGCCTACACTTCAAATGAATGTAAATGCGACACTTCCTTGCAAGGAAATAGCGTCTACAGATGTCTACGTATCGTAGCAATAGAGTTCTTATGATACTTAAAACGCGATATTGCATCTTATTTCTATGTTTCATGGTAAGATATAATATGATTTGCGAGGTGTTATGTATTCCTCGCCTACACTTCAAATGAATGTAAATGCGACACTTCCTCGCTAGGAAATAGCGCTTGCTGATGTCTACGTATCGTAGCAATAGATTGCTAATTCTTCTTAAAACGCGACATCGCATCTCATTTCTATGTTTCACGGTAAGATATAATATGATTTGCGAAGTGTTATGTATTCCTCGTCTACACTTCAAATGAATGTAAATGGGACACTTCCTTGCAAGGAAATAGCGTTTGCAGATGTCTACGTATCGTAGCAATAGAGTTCTTATGATTCTTAATACGCGATATCGCATCTCATTTCTATGTTTCATGGTAAGATATAATATGATTTGCGATGTGTTATGTATTCCTCGTCTACACTTCAAATGAATGTAAATGCGACACTTCCTTGCAAGGAAATAGCGTTTGCAGATGTCTACCTATCGTAGCAATAGAGTTCTAATGCTTCTTAAAACGCGATACCGCATCTCATTTCTATGTTTCATGGTAAGATATAATATGATTTGCGAAGTGTTATGTATTTCTGGTCTACACTTCAAATGAATGTGAATGCGACACTTCCACGCTAGGAAATAGCGTTTGCAGATGTCTACATATCGTAGCAATAGATTTGTAATGCTTCTTAAAACGCGATATCGGATCTCATTTCTATGTTTCATGGTATAATATAATATGATTTGCGAAGTGTTATGTATTCCTCGTCTACACTTCAAATGAATGTAAATGCGACACTTCCTTGCTAGGAAATAGCGTCTGCAGATGTCTAGGTATCGTAGCGATAGTGTTCTAATGCTTCCTAAAACGCGATATCGCATCTCATTTCTATGTTTCATGGTAAGATATAATATGATTTGCGAAGTGTTATGTATTCCTCGTCTACACTTCAAATGAATGTGAATGCGACACTTCCTCGCTAGTAAATAGCGTTTGCAGATGTCTACATATCGTAGCAATAGATTTCTAATCCTTCTTAAAACGCGATATCGCATCTCATTTCTATGTTTCATGGTAAGACATAATATGATTTGCGAAGTGTCATGTATTCCTCGTCTACACTTCAAATGAATGTAAATGCAACACTTCCTTGCAAGGAAATAGCGTTTGCAGATGTTTACCTATCGTAGCAATAGAGTTCTAATGCTTCTTAAAACGCGATATCGCATCTCATTTCTATGTTTCATGGTAAGATATGATATGGTTTGCGAAGTGTTATGTATTCCTCGTCTGCACTTCAAATGAATGTAAATGCGACACTTCCTCGCTAGGAAATAGCGTTTGCAGATGTCTACATATCGTAGCAATAGATTTCTAATCCTTCTTAAAACGCGATATCGCATCTCATTTCTATGTTTCATGGTAAGACATAATATGATTTGCGAAGTGTCATGTATTCCTCGTCTACACATCAAATGAATGTAAATGCGACACTTCCTTGCAAGCAAATATCGTTAGCCGATGTCTACGTATCGAAGCAATAGTGTTCAAATGCTTCTTAAAACGAGATATTGCATCCTATATCTATGTCTCATGATAAGATATAATATTCATTGCGAAGTGTTATGCATTCCTCGTATGCGATTCAAATGAATGTGAATGCGACACTTCCTTGCAAGGAAATAGCGTTTGCAGTTTTCTACGTATCGTAGCAATAGAGTTCTTATGATTCTTAAAACGCGATATCGCATCTCATTTCCATCTTTCATGGTAGGATATAATATGATTTGCGAAGTGTTATGTATTCCTCGTCTACACTTCAAATGAATGTGAATGCGACACTTCCTCGCTAGGAAATAGCGTTTGCAGACGTCTACGTATCGTAGCAATAGATATGTAATGCTTCTTAAAACGCGATGTCGCATCTCATTTCTATGTTTCATGGCTAGATATAATATGATTTGCGAAGTGTTATGTATTCCTCGTCTACACTTCAAATGAATGTAAATGCGACACTTCCTTGCTAGGAAATAGCGTCTGCAGATGTCTAGGTATCGTAGCGATAGTGTTCTAATGCTTCTTAAAACGCGATATCGCATCTCATTTCTATGTTTCATGGTAAGATATAACATGATTTGCGAAGTGTTATGTATTTCTCGCCTACACTTCAAATGAATGTGAATGCGATACCTCCTCGCTAGGTAATAGCGTTTGCAGATGTCTACGTATCGTAGCAATAGCTTTCTAATGCTTCTTAAAACGCGATATCGCATCTCATATCTATGTTTCATGGTAAGATATAATATGATTTGCGAAGTGTTATGTATTCCTCCTCTACACTTCAAATGAATGTAAATGCGACACTTCCTTGCAAGGAAATAGCGTTTGCAGTTGTCTACCTATCGTAGCAATAGTGTTCTAATGCTTCTTAAAACGAGATATCGCATCTCATTTCTATGTTTCATGGTAAGATATAATATGATTTGCGAAGTGTTATGTATTCCTCGACTACACTTCAAATGAATGTAAATGCGACACTTCCTTGCAAGGAAATAGCGTTTGCTGATGTCTACGTATCGAAGCAATAGAGTTCAAATGCTTCTTAAAACGAGATATTGCATCTCATATCTATGTTTCATGATAAGATATAATATTCATTGCGAAGTGTTATGCATTCCTCGTATGCGACTCAAATGAATGTAAATGCGACACTTCCATGCAAGGAAATAGCGTTTGCAGTTGTCTACGTATCGTAGCAATAGAGTTCTTATGATTCTTAAAACGCGATATCGCATCTCATTTCTATGTTTCATGGTAAGATATAATATGATTTGCGAAGTGTTATGTATTCCTCGTCTACACTTCAAATGAATGTGAATGCGACACTTCCTCGCTAGGAAATAGCGTTTGCAGATGTCTACGTATCGTAGCAATAGCTTTCTAATGCTTCTTAAAACGCGACATCGCATCTCATTTCTATGTTTCATGGTAAGATATAATATGATTTGCGAAGTGTTATGTATTCCTCCTCTACACTTCAAATGAATGTAAATGCGACACTTCCTTGCAAGGAAATAGCGTTTGCAGTTGTCTACCTATCGTAGCAATAGTGTTCTAATGCTTCTTAAAACGAGATATCGCATCTCATTTCTATGTTTCATGGGAAGATATAATATGATTTGCGAAGTGTTATGTATTCCTCGTCTACACATCAAATGAATGTAAATGCGACACTTCCTTGCAAGCAAATAGCGTTTGCTGATGTCTACTTATCGAAGCAATAGTGTTCAAATGCTTCTTAAAACGAGATATTGCATCCTATATCTATGTCTCATGATAAGATATAATATTCATTGCGAAGTGTTATGCATTCCTCGTATGCGATTCAAATGAATGTAAATGCGACACTTCCTTGCAAGGAAATAGCGTTTGCAGTTTTCTACGTATCGTAGCAATAGAGTTCTTATGATTCTTAAAACGCGATATCGCATCTCATTTCCATCTTTCATGGTAGGATATAGTATGATTTGCGAAGTGTTATGTATTCCTCGTCTACACTTCCAATGAATGTGAATGCGACACTTCCTCGCTAGGAAATAGCGTTTGCAGACGTCTACGAATCGTAGCAATAGATATGTAATGCTTCTTAAAACGCGATGTCGCATCTCATTTCTATGTTTCATGGCTAGATATAATATGATTTGCGAAGTGTTATGTATTCCTCGTCTACACTTCAAATGAATGTAAATGCGACACTTCCTTGCTAGGAAATAGCGTCTGCAGATGTCTAGGTATCGTAGCGATAGTGTTCTAATGCTTCCTAAAACGCGATATCGCATCTCATTTCTATGTTTCATGGTAAGATATAATATGATTTGCGAAGTGTCATGTATTCCTCGTCTACACATCAAATGAATGTGAATGCGACACTTCCTTGCTAGGAAATAGCGTCTGCAGATGTCTACGTATCGTAGCAATAGATTTTTAGTGCTTCTTAAAACGCGATATCGCATCTCATTTCTATGCTTCATGGTAAGAAATAATGTGATTTGCGAAGTGTCATGTATTCCTCGTCTACACTTCAAATGAATGTAAATGCGACACCACCTTGCAAGGAAATAGCGTCTACAGATGTCTACGTATCGTAGCAATAGAGTTCTTATGATTCTTATAACGCGATATTGCATCTCATATCTATGCTTCATGATAAGATATAATATTCATTGCGAAGTGTTATGCATTCCTCGTATACGATTCAAATGAATGTAAATGCGACACTTCCTTGCAAGGAAATAGCGTTTGCAGTTTTCTACGTATCGTAGCAATAGAGTTCTTATGATTCTTAAAACGCGATATCGCATCTCATTTCCATCTTTCATGGTAAGATATAATATGATTTGCGAAGTGTTATGTATTCCTCGTCTACACTTCAAATGAATGTAAATGCGACACTTCCTTGCTAGGAAATAGCGTTTGCAGATGTCTACCTACCGTAGCAATAGAGTTCTAATGCTTCTTAAAACGCGAAATCGCATCTCATTTCTATGTTTCATGGTAAGATATAGTATGATTTGCGAAGTGTTATGTATTCCTCGTCTACACTTCAAATGAATGTAAATGCGACACTTCCTTGCAAAGAAATAGCGTTTGCAGATGACTACGTATCGTAGCAATAGAGTTCTTATGATTCTTAAAACGCGATATCGCATCTCATTTCCATCTTTCATGGTAAGATATAATATGATTTGCGAAGTGCTATGTATTCCTCGTCTACACTTCAAATGAATGTGAATGCGACACTTCCTCGCTAGTAAATAGCGTTTGCAGATGTCTACGTATCGCAGCAATAGGTATGTAATGCTTCTTAAAACGCGATGTCGCATCTCATTTCTATGTTTCATGGCTAGATATAATATGATTTGCGAAGTGTTATGTATTCCTCGTCTACACTTCAAATGAATGTAAATGCGACACTTCCTTGCTAGGAAATAGCGTCTGCAGATGTCTAGGTATCGTAGCGATAGTGTTCTAATGCTTCCTAAAACGCGATATCGCATCTCATTTCTATGTTTCATGGTAAGATATAATATGATTTGCGAAGTGTTATGTATTCCTCGTCTACACTTCAAATGAATGTGAATGCGACACTTCCTCGCTAGGAAATAGCGTTTGCAGATGTCTACATATCGTAGCAATAGATTTCTAATCCTTCTTAAAACGCGATATCGCATCTCATTTCTATGTTTCATGGTAAGACATAATATGATTTGCGAAGTGTCATGTATTCCTCGTCTACACTTCAAATGAATGTAAATGCAACACTTCCTTGCAAGGAAATAGCGTTTGCAGATGTTTACCTATCGTAGCAATAGAGTTCTAATGCTTCTTAAAACGCGATATCGCATCTCATTTCTATGTTTCATGGTAAGATATAATATGATTTGCGAAGTGTTATGTATTCCTCGACTACACTTCAAATGAATGTAAATGCGACACTTCCTTGCAAGGAAATAGCGTTTGCTGATGTCTACGTATCGAAGCAATAGAGTTCAAATGCTTCTTAAAACGAGATATTGCATCTCATATCTATGTTTCATGATAAGATATAATATTCATTGCGAAGTGTTATGCATTCCTCGTATGCGACTCAAATGAATGTAAATGCGACACTTCCATGCAAGGAAATAGCGTTTGCAGTTGTCTACGTATCGTAGCAATAGAGTTCTTATGATTCTTAAAACGCGATATCGCATCTCATTTCTATGTTTCATGGTAAGATATAATATGATTTGCGAAGTGTTATGTATTCCTCGTCTACACTTCAAATGAATGTGAATGCGACACTTCCTCGCTAGGAAATAGCGTTTGCAGATGTCTACGTATCGTAGCAATAGCTTTCTAATGCTTCTTAAAACGCGACATCGCATCTCATTTCAATGTTTCATGGTAAGATATAATATGATTTGCGAAGTGTTATGTATTCCTCCTCTACATTTCAAATGAATGTAAATGCGACACTTCCTTGCAAGGAAATAGCGTTTGCAGTTGTCTACCTATCGTAGCAATAGTGTTCTAATGCTTCTTAAAACGAGATATCGCATCTCATTTCTATGTTTCATTGGAAGATATAATATGATTTGCGAAGTGTTATGTATTCCTCGTCTACACATCAAATGAATGTAAATGCGACACTTCCTTGCAAGCAAATAGCGTTTGCTGATGTCTACTTATCGAAGCAATAGTGTTCAAATGCTTCTTAAAACGAGATATTGCATCCTATATCTATGTCTCATGATAAGATATAATATTCATTGCGAAGTGTTATGCATTCCTCGTATGCGATTCAAATGAATGTAAATGCGACACTTCCTTGCAAGGAAATAGCGTTTGCAGTTTTCTACGTATCGTAGCAATAGAGTTCTTATGATTCTTAAAACGCGATATCGCATCTCATTTCCATCTTTCATGGTAGGATATAGTATGATTTGCGAAGTGTTATGTATTCCTCGTCTACACTTCAAATGAATGTGAATGCGACACTTCCTCGCTAGGAAATAGCGTTTGCAGACGTCTACGAATCGTAGCAATAGATATGTAATGCTTCTTAAAACGCGATGTCGCATCTCATTTCTATGTTTCATGGCTAGATATAATATGATTTGCGAAGTGTTATGTATTCCTCGTCTACACTTCAAATGAATGTAAATGCGACACTTCCTTGCTAGGAAATAGCGTCTGCAGATGTCTAGGTATCGTAGCGATAGTGTTCTAATGCTTCCTAAAACGCGATATCGCATCTCATTTCTATGTTTCATGGTAAGATATAATATGATTTGCGAAGTGTTATGTATTCCTCGTCTACACTTCAAATGAATGTGAATGCGACACTTCCTCGCTAGGAAATAGCGTCTGCAGATGTCTACATATCGTAGCAATAGATTTCTAATCCTTCTTAAAACGCGATATCGCATCTCATTTCTATGTTTCATGGTAAGACATAATATGATTTGCAAAGTGTCATGTATTCCTCGTCTACACTTCAAATGAATGTAAATGCAACACTTCCTTGCAAGGAAATAGCGTTTGCAGATGTTACCTATCGTAGCAATAGAGTTCTAATGCTTCTTAAAACGCGATATCGCATCTCATTTCTATGTTTCATGGTAAGATGTAATATGATTTGCGAAGTGTTATGTATTCCTCGTCTGCACATCAAATGAATGTAAATGGGACACTTCCTTGCAAGGAAATAGCGTTTGCAGTTGTCTACCTATCGTAGCAATAGTGTTCTAATGCTTCTTAAAACGCGATTCCGCATCTCATTTCTATGTTTCATGTTAAGATATAATATGATTTGCGAAGTGTTATGTATTCCTCGTCTACACTTCAAATGAATGTGAATGCGGACACTTCCTCGCTAGGAAGTAACGGTTGCAGATGTCTACGTATCGTAGCAATAGAGTTCTAATGCTTCTTAAAACGCGAAATCGCATCTCATTTCCATGTTTCATGGTAGGATATAATATGATTTGCGAAGTGTTATGTATTCCTCGTCTACACTTCAAATGAATGTGAATGCGACACTTCCTCGCTAGGAAATAGCGTCTGCAGATGTCTACATATCGTAGCAATAGATTTCTAATCCTTCTTAAAACGCGATATCGCATCTCATTTCTATGTTTCATGGTAAGACATAATATGATTTGCAAAGTGTCATGTATTCCTCGTCTACACTTCAAATGAATGTAAATGCAACACTTCCTTGCAAGGAAATAGCGTTTGCAGATGTTTACCTATCGTAGCAATAGAGTTCTAATGCTTCTTAAAACGCGATATCGCATCTCATTTCTATGTTTCATGGTAAGATGTAATATGATTTGCGAAGTGTTATGTATTCCTCGTCTGCACATCAAATGAA
Source organism: Xylocopa sonorina (assembly GCF_050948175.1). Lineage (NCBI taxonomy): Eukaryota > Metazoa > Arthropoda > Insecta > Hymenoptera > Apidae > Xylocopa > Xylocopa sonorina. Next base: position 39,665 of record NW_027490587.1, read on the forward strand.
TGTAAATGGGACACTTCCTTGCAAGGAAATAGCGTTTGCAGTTGTCTACCTATCGAGCAATAGTGTTCTAATGCTTCTTAAAACGCGATTCCGCATCTCATTTCTATGTTTCATGTTAAGATATAATATGATTTGCGAAGTGTTATGTATTCCTCGTCTACACTTCAAATGAATGTGAATGCGACACTTCCTCGCTAGGAAGTAACGGTTGCAGATGTCTACGTATCGTAGCAATAGAGTTCTAATGCTTCTTAAAACGCGAAATCGCATCTCATTTCCATGTTTCATGGTAGGATATAATATGATTTGCGAAGTGTTATGTATTCCTCGTCTACACTTCAAATGAATGTAAATGCGACACTTCCTTGCAAAGAAATAGCGTTTGCAGATGTCTACGTATCGTAGCAATAGATATGGATTGCTTCTTAAGACGCGATATCGCATCCCATTTCTACGTTTCCTGGTAAGATATAATATGATTTGCGAAGTGTCAAGTATTCCTCGTCTACTATTCAAATGAGTGTAAATGCGTCACTTCCTAGCAAGGAAATAGCGTTTGCAGATGTCTACGAATCGTAGCAATAGATTTTTAGTGCTTCTTAAAACGCGATATCGCATCTCATTTCTATGTTTCATGGTAAGATATAATGTGATTTGCGAAGTGTTATGTATTCCTCGTCTACACTTCAAATGAATGTAAATGCGACACTTCTTTGCAAGGAAATAGCGTCTGCAGATGTCTACCTATCGTAGCAATAGAGTTCTTATAATTCTTAAAACGCGATATTGCATCTTATTTCTATGTTTCATGGTAAGATATAATATGATTTGCGAAGTGTCATGTATTCCTCGTCTACACTTCAAATGAATGTAAATGCGACACTTCCTTGCTAGGAAATAGCGTCTGCAGATGTCTAGGTATCGTAGCAATAGAGTTCCAATGCTTCTTAAAACGAGATATTGCATCTCATATCTATGTTTCATGATAAGATATGATATTCATTGCGAAGTGTTATGCATTCCTCGTCTACGATTCAAATGAATGTAAATGCGACGCTTCCTTGCAAGGAAATAGCGTTTGCAGTTGTCTACGTATCGTAGCAATAGAGTTCTTATGATTCTTAAAACGCGATATCGCATCTCATTTCTGTCTTTCATGGTAAGATATAATATGATTTGCGAAGTGTTATGTATTCCTCGTCTACACTTCAAATGAATGTGAATGCGACACTTCCTTGCTAGGAAATAGCGTTTGCAGATGTCTACGTATCGTAGCAATAGTGTTCTTATGATTCTTAAAACGCGATATCGCATCTCATTTCTATGTTTCATGGTAAGATATAATATGATTTGCGAAGTGCTTTGTATTCCTCGTCTACACTTCAAATGAATGTAAATGCGACACTTCCTTGCTAGGAAGTAGCTTTTGCAGATGTCTACGTATCGTAGCAATAGTGTTCTTATGATTCTTAAAACGCGATAACGCATCTCATTCCTATGTTTCATGGTAAGATATAATATGATTTGCGAAGTGTTATGTATTCCTCGTCTACACTTCAAATGAATGTAAATGCGGCACTTCCTTGCTAGGAAATAGCGTCTGGAGATGTCTAGGTATCGTAGCGATAGTGTTCCATTGCTTCTTAAAAAGCGATATCGCATCTCATGGTAAGATATAATATGTTTTGCGAAGTGTTATGTATTCCTCGTCTACACTTCAAATGAATGTAAATGCGACACTTCCTTGCTAGGAAGTAGCGTTTGCAGATGTCTACGTATCGTAGCAATAGTGTTCTTATGATTCTTAAAACGCGATAACGCATCTCATTTCTATGTTTCATGGTAAGATATAATATGATTTGCGAAGTGTTATGTATTCCTCGTCTACGCTTCAAATGAATGTAAATGCGGCACTTCCTTGCTAGGAAATAGCGTCTGGAGATGTCTAGGTATCGTAGCAATAGAGTTCTTATAATTCTTAAAACGCGATATTGCATCTTATTTCTATGTTTCATGGTAAGATATAATATGATTTGCGAAGTGTCATGTATTCCTCGTCTACACTTCAAATGAATGTAAATGCGACACTTCCTTGCTAGGAAATAGCGTCTGCAGATGTCTAGGTATCGTAGCAATAGAGTTCCAATGCTTCTTAAAACGAGATATTGCATCTCATATCTATGTTTCATGATAAGATATGATATTCATTGCGAAGTGTTATGCATTCCTCGTCTACGATTCAAATGAATGTAAATGCGACGCTTCCTTGCAAGGAAATAGCGTTTGCAGTTGTCTACGTATCGTAGCAATAGAGTTCTTATGATTCTTAAAACGCGATATCGCATCTCATTTCTGTCTTTCATGGTAAGATATAATATGATTTGCGAAGTGTTATGTATTCCTCGTCTACACTTCAAATGAATGTGAATGCGACACTTCCTTGCTAGGAAATAGCGTTTGCAGATGTCTACGTATCGTAGCAATAGTGTTCTTATGATTCTTAAAACGCGATATCGCATCTCATTTCTATGTTTCATGGTAAGATATAATATGATTTGCGAAGTGCTTTGTATTCCTCGTCTACACTTCAAATGAATGTAAATGCGACACTTCCTTGCTAGGAAGTAGCTTTTGCAGATGTCTACGTATCGTAGCAATAGTGTTCTTATGATTCTTAAGACGCGATAACGCATCTCATTCCTATGTTTCATGGTAAGATATAATATGATTTGCGAAGTGTTATGTATTCCTCGTCTACACTTCAAATGAATGTAAATGCGGCACTTCCTTGCTAGGAAATAGCGTCTGGAGATGTCTAGGTATCGTAGCGATAGTGTTCCATTGCTTCTTAAAAAGCGATATCGCATCTCATGGTAAGATATAATATGTTTTGCGAAGTGTTATGTATTCCTCGTCTACACTTCAAATGAATGTAAATGCGACACTTCCTTGCTAGGAAGTAGCGTTTGCAGATGTCTACGTATCGTAGCAATAGTGTTCTTATGATTCTTAAAACGCGATAACGCATCTCATTTCTATGTTTCATGGTAAGATATAATATGATTTGCGAAGTGTTATGTATTCCTCGTCTACGCTTCAAATGAATGTAAATGCGGCACTTCCTTGCTAGGAAATAGCGTCTGGAGATGTCTAGGTATCGTAGCGATAGCGTTCTAATGCTTCTTAAAACGCGATATTGCATCTTATTTCTATGTTTCATGGTAAGATATAATATGATTTGCGAAGTGTCATGTATTCCTCGTCTACACTTCAAATGAATGTAAATGCGACACTTCCTTGCTAGGAAATAGCGTCTGCAGATGTCTAGGTATCGTAGCGATAGAGTTCTAATGCTTCTTAAAACGCGAAATCGCATCTCATATCTATGTTTCATGATAAGATATGATATTCATTGCGAAGTGTTATGCATTCCTCGTCTACGATTCAAATGAATGTAAATGCGACGCTTCCTTGCAAGGAAATAGCGTTTGCAGTTGTCTACGTATCGTAGCAATAGAGTTCTTATGATTCTTAAAACGCGATATCGCATCTCATTTCTGTCTTTCATGGTAAGATATAATATGATTTGCGAAGTGTTATGTATTCCTCGTCTACACTTCAAATGAATGTGAATGCGACACTTCCTTGCTAGGAAATAGCGTCTGCAGATGTCTAGGTATCGTAGCGATAGTGTTCTAATGCTTCCTAAAACGCGATATCGCATCTCATTTCTATGTTTCATGGTAAGATATAATATGATTTGCGAAGTGTTATGTATTCCTCGTCTACACTTCAAGTGAATGTGAATGCGACACTTCCTCGCTAGGAAATAGCGTTTGCAGATGTCTACATATCGTAGCAATAGATTTCTAATCCTTCTTAAAACGCGATATCGCATCTCATTTCTATGTTTCATGGTAAGACATAATATGATTTGCGAAGTGTCATGTATTCCTCGTCTACACTTCAAATGAATGTAAATGCAACACTTCCTTGCAAGGAAATAGCGTTTGCAGATGTTTACCTATCGTAGCAATAGAGTTCTAATGCTTCTTAAAACGCGATATCGCATCTCATTTCTATGTTTCATGGTAAGATATAATATGGTTTGCGAAGTGTTATGTATTCCTCGTCTGCACTTCAAATGAATGTAAATGCGACACTTCCTCGCTAGGAAATAGCGTTTGCAGATGTCTACATATCGTAGCAATAGATTTCTAATCCTTCTTAAAACGCGATATCGCATCTCATTCCTATGTTTCATGGTAAGATATAATATGATTTGCGAAGTGTTATGTATTCCTCGTCTACACTTCAAATTAATGTAAATGCGGCACTTCCTTGCTAGGAAATAGCGTCTGGAGATGTCTAGGTATCGTAGCGATAGTGTTCTATTGCTTCTTAAAAAGCGATATCGCATCTCATGGTAAGATATAATATGTTTTGCGAAGTGTTATGTATTCCTCGTCTACACTTCAAATGAATGTAAATGCGACACTTCCTTGCTAGGAAGTAGCGTTTGCAGATGTCTACGTATCGTAGCAATAGTGTTCTTATGATTCTTAAAACGCGATAACGCATCTCATTTCTATGTTTCATGGTAAGATATAATATGATTTGCGAAGTGTTATGTATTCCTCGTCTACGCTTCAAATGAATGTAAATGCGGCACTTCCTTGCTAGGAAATAGCGTCTGGAGATGTCTAGGTATCGTAGCGATAGCGTTCTAATGCTTCTTAAAACGCGGTATCGCATCTCATTTCTATGTTTCATGGTAAGATGTAATATGATTTGCGAAGTGTTACGTACTCCCCGTCTACACTTCAAATGAATGTAAATGCGACACTTCCTTGCTAGGAAATAGCGTCTGCAGATGTCTAGGTATCGTAGCGATAGAGTTCTAATGCTTCTTAAAACGCGAAATCGCATCTCATTTCTATGTTTCATGGTAAGATATAGCATGATTTGCGAAGTGCTATGTATTCCTCGTCTACACTTCAAATGAATGTAAATGCGACACTTCCTTGCAAAGAAATAGCGTTTGCAGATGTCTACGTATCGTAGCAATAGATTTTTAGTGCTTCTTAAAACGCGATATCGCATCTCATTTCTATGTTTCATGGTAAGATATAATATGATTTGCGAAGTGTCATGTATTCCTCGTCTACACATCAAATGAATGTGAATGCGACACTTCCTTGCTAGGAAATAGCGTCTGCAGATGTCTACGTATCGTAGCAATAGAGTTCTTATAATTCTTAAAACGCGATATTGCATCTTATTTCTATGTTTCATGGTAAGATATAATATGATTTGCGAAGTGTTATGTATTCCTCGTCTACACTTCAAATGAATGTAAATGCGACACTTCCTTGCAAGGAAATAGCGTTTGCAGATGTCTACCTATCGTAGTAATAGCGTTCTAATGCTTCTTAAAACGCGATATCGCATCTCATTTCTGTGTTTCATGGTAAGATATAATATGATTTGCGAAGTGCTATGTATTCCTCGCCTACACTTCAAATGAATGTAAATGCCACACTTCCTTGCAAAGAAATAGCGTTTGCAGATGTCTACGTATCGTAGCAATAGATTTTTAGTGCTTCTTAAAACGCGATATCGCATCTCATTTCTATGTTTCATGGTAAGAAATAATGTGATTTGCGAAGTGTCATGTATTCCTCGTCTACACTTCAAATGAATGTAAATGCGACACCACCTTGCAAGGAAATAGCGTCTACAGATGTCTACGTATCGTAGCAATAGAGTTCTTATGATTCTTATAACGCGATATTGCATCTCATATCTATGCTTCATGATAAGATATAATATTCATTGCGAAGTGTTATGCATTCCTCGTATACGATTCAAATGAATGTAAATGCGACACTTCCTTGCAAGGAAATAGCGTTTGCAGTTTTCTACGTATCGTGGCAATAGAGTTCTTATGATTCTTAAAACGCGATATCGCATCTCATTTCCATCTTTCATGGTAAGATATAATATGATTTGCGAAGTGTTATGTATTCCTCGTCTACACTTCAAATGAATGTAAATGCGACACTTCCTTGCTAGGAAATAGCGTTTGCAGATGTCTACCTACCGTAGCAATAGAGTTCTAATGCTTCTTAAAACGCGAAATCGCATCTCATTTCTATGTTTCATGGTAAGATATAGTATGATTTGCGAAGTGTTATGTATTCCTCGTCTACACTTCAAATGAATGTAAATGCGACACTTCCTTGCAAAGAAATAGCGTTTGCAGATGACTACGTATCGTAGCAATAGAGTTCTTATGATTCTTAAAACGCGATATCGCATCTCATTTCCATCTTTCATGGTAAGATATAATATGATTTGCGAAGTGCTATGTATTCCTCGTCTACACTTCAAATGAATGTGAACGCGACACTTCCTCGCTAGTAAATAGCGTTTGCAGATGTCTACGTATCGCAGCTATAGATATGTAATGCTTCTTAAAACGCGATGTCGCATCTCATTTCTATGTTTCATGGCTAGATATAATATGATTTGCGAAGTGTTATGTATTCCTCGTCTACACTTCAAATGAATGTAAATGCGACACTTCCTTGCTAGGAAATAGCGTCTGCAGATGTCTAGGTATCGTAGCGATAGTGTTCTAATGCTTCCTAAAACGCGATATCGCATCTCATTTCTATGTTTCATGGTAAGATATAATATGATTTGCGAAGTGTTATGTATTCCTCGTCTACACTTCAAATGAATGTGAATGCGACACTTCCTCGCTAGGAAATAGCGTTTGCAGATGTCTACATATCGTAGCAATAGATTTCTAATCCTTCTTAAAACGCGATATCGCATCTCATTTCTATGTTTCATGGTAAGACATAATATGATTTGCGAAGTGTTATGTATTTCTCGCCTACACTTCAAATGAATGTGAATGCGATACCTCCTCGCTAGGTAATAGCGTTTGCAGATGTCTACGTATCGTAGCAATAGCTTTCTAATTCTTCTTAAAACGCGATATCGCATCTCATATCTATGTTTCATGGTAAGATATAATATGATTTGCGAAGTGTTATGTATTCCTCCTCTACACTTCAAATGAATGTAAATGCGACACTTCCTTGCAAGGAAATAGCGTTTGCAGTTGTCTACCTATCGTAGCAATAGTGTTCTAATGCTTCTTAAAACGAGATATCGCATCTCATTTCTATGTTTCATGGTAAGATATAATATGATTTGCGAAGTGTTATGTATTCCTCGACTACACTTCAAATGAATGTAAATGCGACACTTCCTTGCAAGGAAATAGCGTTTGCTGATGTCTACGTATCGAAGCAATAGAGTTCAAATGCTTCGTAAACGAGATATTGCATCTCATATCTATGTTTCATGATAAGATATAATATTCATTGCGAAGTGTTATGCATTCCTCGTATGCGACTCAAATGAATGTAAATGCGACACTTCCATGCATGGAAATAGCGTTTGCAGTTGTCTACGTATCGTAGCAATAGAGTTCTTATGATTCTTAAAACGCGATATCGCATCTCATTTCTATGTTTCATGGTAAGATATAATATGATTTGCGAAGTGTTATGTATTCCTCGTCTACACTTCAAATGAATGTGAATGCGACACTTCCTCGCTAGGAAATAGCGTTTGCAGATGTCTACGTATCGTAGCAATAGCTTTCTAATGCTTCTTAAAACGCGACATCGCATCTCATTTCTATGTTTCATGGTAAGATATAATATGATTTGCGAAGTGTTATGTATTCCTCCTCTACACTTCAAATGAATGTAAATGCGACACTTCCTTGCAAGGAAATAGCGTTTGCAGTTGTCTACCTATCGTAGCAATAGTGTTCTAATGCTTCTTAAAACGAGATATCGCATCTCATTTCTATGTTTCATGGGAAGATATAATATGATTTGCGAAGTGTTATGTATTTCTCGTCTACACATCAAATGAATGTAAATGCGACACTTCCTTGCAAGCAAATAGCGTTTGCTGATGTCTACTTATCGAAGCAATAGTGTTCAAATGCTTCTTAAAACGAGATATTGCATCCTATATCTATGTCTCATGATAAGATATAATATTCATTGGGAAGTGTTATGCATTCCTCGTATGCGATTCAAATGAATGTAAATGCGACACTTCCTTGCAAGGAAATAGCGTTTGCAGTTTTCTACGTATCGTAGCAATAGAGTTCTTATGATTCTTAAAACGCGATATCGCATCTCATTTCCATCTTTCATGGTAGGATATAGTATGATTTGCGAAGTGTTATGTATTCCTCGTCTACACTTCAAATGAATGTGAATGCGACACTTCCTCGCTAGGAAATAGCGTTTGCAGACGTCTACGAATCGTAGCAATAGATATGTAATGCTTCTTAAAACGCGATGTCGCATCTCATTTCTATGTTTCATGGCTAGATATAATATGATTTGCGAAGTGTCATGTATTCCTCGTCTACACTTCAAATGAATGTAAATGCAACACTTCCTTGCAAGGAAATAGCGTTTGCAGATGTTTACCTATCGTAGCAATAGAGTTCTAATGCTTCTTAAAACGCGATATCGCATCTCATTTCTATGTTTCATGGTAAGATGTAATATGATTTGCGAAGTGTTATGTATTCCTCGTCTGCACATCAAATGAATGTAAATGGGACACTTCCTTGCAAGGAAATAGCGTTTGCAGTTGTCTACCTATCGTAGCAATAGTGTTCTAATGCTTCTTAAAACGCGATACCGCATCTCATTTCTATGTTTCATGTTAAGATATAATATGATTTGCGAAGTGTTATGTATTCCTCGTCTACACTTCAAATGAATGTGAATGCGACACTTCCTCGCTAGGAAGTAACGGTTGCAGATGTCTACTTATCGTAGCAATAGAGTTCTAATGCTTCTTAAAACGCGAAATCGCATCTCATTTCCATGTTTCATGGTAGGATATAATATGATTTGCGAAGTGTTATGTATTCCTCGTCTACACTTCAAATGAATGTAAATGCGACACTTCCTTGCAAAGAAATAGCGTTTGCAGATGTCTACGTATCGTAGCAATAGATATGGATTGCTTCTTAAGACGCGATATCGCATCCCATTTCTACGTTTCCTGGTAAGATATAATATGATTTGCGAAGTGTCAAGTATTCCTCGTCTACTATTCAAATGAGTGTAAATGCGTCACTTCCTAGCAAGGAAATAGCGTTTGCAGATGTCTACGAATCGTAGCAATAGATTTTTAGTGCTTCTTAAAACGCGATATCGCATCTCATTTCTATGTTTCATGGTAAGATATAATGTGATTTGCGAAGTGTTATGTATTCCTCGTCTACACTTCAAATGAATGTAAATGCGACACTTCTTTGCAAGGAAATAGCGTCTGCAGATGTCTACCTATCGTAGCAATAGAGTTCTTATAATTCTTAAAACGCGATATTGCATCTTATTTCTATGTTTCATGGTAAGATATAATATGATTTGCGAAGTGTCATGTATTCCTCGTCTACACTTCAAATGAATGTAAATGCGACGCTTCCTTGCAAGGAAATAGCGTTTGCAGTTGTCTACGTATCGTAGCAATAGAGTTCTTATGATTCTTAAAACGCGATATCGCATCTCATTTCCATCTTTCATGGTAGGATATAGTATGATTTGCGAAGTGTTATGTATTCCTCGTCTACACTTCAAATGAATGTGAATGCGACACTTCCTCGCTAGGAAATAGCGTTTGCAGACGTCTACGAATCGTAGCAATAGATATGTAATGCTTCTTAAAACGCGATGTCGCATCTCATTTCTATGTTTCATGGCTAGATATAATATGATTTGCGAAGTGTTATGTATTCCTCGTCTACACTTCAAATGAATGTAAATGCGACACTTCCTTGCTAGGAAATAGCGTCTGCAGATGTCTAGGTATCGTAGCGATAGTGTTCTAATGCTTCCTAAAACGCGATATCGCATCTCATTACTATGTTTCATGGTAAGATATAATATGATTTGCGAAGTGTTATGTATTCCTCGTCTACACTTCAAATGAATGTGAATGCGACACTTCCTCGCTAGGAAATAGCGTCTGCAGATGTCTACATATCGTAGCAATAGATTTCTAATCCTTCTTAAAACGCGATATCGCATCTCATTTCTATGTTTCATGGTAAGACATAATATGATTTGCAAAGTGTCATGTATTCCTCGTCTACACTTCAAATGAATGTAAATGCAACACTTCCTTGCAAGGAAATAGCGTTTGCAGATGTTTACCTATCGTAGCAATAGAGTTCTAATGCTTCTTAAAACGCGATATCGCATCTCATTTCTATGTTTCATGGTAAGATGTAATATGATTTGCGAAGTGTTATGTATTCCTCGTCTGCACATCAAATGAATGTAAATGGGACACTTCCTTGCAAGGAAATAGCGTTTGCAGTTGTCTACCTATCGTAGCAATAGTGTTCTAATGCTTCTTAAAACGCGATACCGCATCTCATTTCTATGTTTCATGTTAAGATATAATATGATTTGCGAAGTGTTATGTATTCCTCGTCTACACTTCAAATGAATGTGAATGCGACACTTCCTCGCTAGGAAGTAACGGTTGCAGATGTCTACGTATCGTAGCAATAGAGTTCTAATGCTTCTTAAAACGCGAAATCGCATCTCATTTCCATGTTTCATGGTAGGATATAATATGATTTGCGAAGTGTTATGTATTCCTCGTCTACACTTCAAATGAATGTAAATGCGACACTTCCTTGCAAAGAAATAGCGTTTGCAGATGTCTACGTATCGTAGCAATAGATATGGATTGCTTCTTAAGACGCGATATCGCATCCCATTTCTACGTTTCCTGGTAAGATATAATATGATTTGCGAAGTGTCAAGTATTCCTCGTCTACTATTCAAATGAGTGTAAATGCGTCACTTCCTAGCAAGGAAATAGCGTTTGCAGATGTCTACGAATCGTAGCAATAGATTTTTAGTGCTTCTTAAAACGCGATATCGCATCTCATTTCTATGTTTCATGGTAAGATATAATGTGATTTGCGAAGTGTTATGTATTCCTCGTCTACACTTCAAATGAATGTAAATGCGACACTTCTTTGCAAGGAAATAGCGTCTGCAGATGTCTACCTATCGTAGCAATAGAGTTCTTATAATTCTTAAAACGCGATATTGCATCTTATTTCTATGTTTCATGGTAAGATATAATATGATTTGCGAAGTGTCATGTATTCCTCGTCTACACTTCAAATGAATGTAAATGCGACACTTCCTTGCTAGGAAATAGCGTCTGCAGATGTCTAGGTATCGTAGCAATAGAGTTCCAATGCTTCTTAAAACGAGATATTGCATCTCATATCTATGTTTCATGATAAGATATGATATTCATTGCGAAGTGTTATGCATTCCTCGTCTACGATTCAAATGAATGTAAATGCGACGCTTCCTTGCAAGGAAATAGCGTTTGCAGTTGTCTACGTATCGTAGCAATAGAGTTCTTATGATTCTTAAAACGCGATATCGCATCTCATTTCTGTCTTTCATGGTAAGATATAATATGATTTGCGAAGTGTTATGTATTCCTCGCCTACACTTCAAATGAATGTAAATGCGACACTTCCTTGCAAAGAAATAGCGTTTGCAGATGTCTACGTATCGTAGCAATAGATTTTTAGTGCTTCTTAAAACGCGATATCGCATCTCATTTCTATGTTTCATGGTAAGATATAATATGATTTGCGAAGTGTTATGTATTCCTCGTCTACACTTCAAATGAATGTAAATGCTACACTTCCTTGCTAGGAAGTTGCGTTTGCAGATGTCTACGTATCGTAGCAATAGTGTTCTTATGATTCTTAAAACGCGATAACGCATCTCATTTCTATGTTTCATGGTAAGATATAATATGATTTGCGAAGTGTTATGTATTCCTCGTCTTCACTTCAAATGAATGTAAATGCGGCACTTCCTTGCTAGGAAATTGCGTCTGGAGATGTCTAGGTATCGTAGCGATAGCGTTCTAATGCTTCTTAAAACGCGATATCGTATCCATTTCTATGTTTCATGGTAAGATATAATATGATTTGCGAAGTGTTATGTATTCCTCGTCTACACTTCAAATGAATGTAAATGCGACACTTCCTTGCTAGGAAATAGCGTCTGCAGATGTCTAGGTATCGTAGCGATAGAGTTCTAATGCTCCTTAAAACGCGATATCGCATCTCATTTCTATGTTTCATGGTAAGATATAATATGATTTGCGAAGTGTTATGTATTCCTCGTCTACACTTCAAATGAATGTAAATGCGACACTTCCTTGCAAGGAAATAGCGTTTGCAGATGTCTACCTATCGTAGCAATAGGGATCTAATGCTTCTTAAAACGCGATATCGTATCTCATTTCTATGTTTCATGGTAAGATATAATATGATTTGCGAAGTGTTATGTATTCCTCGTCTACTCTTCAAATGAAAGTAAATGCGACACTTCCTTGCTAGGAAATAGCGTCTGCAGATGTCTAGGTGTCGTAGCGATAGAGTTCTAATGCTTCTTAAAACGCGATATCGCATCTCATTTCTATGTTTCGTGGTAAGGTATAATATGATTTGCGAAGTGTCATGTATTCCTCGTCTACACTTCAAATGAATGTAAATGCGACACTTCCTTGCTAGGAAATAGCGTCTGCAGATGTCTAGGTATCGTAGCAATAGAGTTCAAATGCTTCTTAAAACGAGATATTGCATCTCATATCTATGCTTCATGATAAGATATAATATTCATTGCGAAGTGTTATGCATTCCTCGTATACGATTCAAATGAATGTAAATGCGACACTTCCTTGCTAGGAAATAGCGTTTGCAGATGTCTACCTACCGTAGCAATAGAGTTCTAATGCTTCTTAAAACGCGAAATCGCATCTCATTTCTATGTTTCATGGTAAGATATAGTATGATTTGCGAAGTGTTATGTATTCCTCGTCTACACTTCAAATGAATGTAAATGCGACACTTCCTTGCAAAGAAATAGCGTTTGCAGATGTCTACGTATCGTAGCAATAGAGTACTTATGATTCTTAAAACGCGATATCGCATCTCATTTCCATCTTTCATGGTAAGATATAATATGATTTGCGAAGTGCTATGTATTCCTCGTCTACACTTCAAATGAATGTGAATGCGACACTTCCTCGCTAGTAAATAGCGTTTGCAGATGTCTACGTATCGCAGCAATAGATATGTAATGCTTCTTAAAACGCGATGTCGCATCTCATTTCTATGTTTCATGGCTAGATACAATATGATTTGCGAAGTGTTATGTATTCCTCGTCTACACTTCAAATGAATGTAAATGCGACACTTCCTTGCTAGGAAATAGCGACTGCAGAGGTGTAAGTATCGTAGCAATAGATTTCTAATGCTTCTTAAAACGCGATATCGCATCTCATTTCTATGTTTCACGGTAAGATGTAATATGATTTGCGAAGTGTTATGTATTCCTCGTCTACACTTCAAATGAATGTAAATGCGACACTTCCTTGCAAGGAAATAGCGTTTGCAGTTGTCTACGTATCGTAGCAATAGAGTTCTTATGATTCTTAAAACGCGATATCGCATCTCATTTCTATCTTTCATGGTAAGATATAATATGATTTGCGAAGTGTTATGTATTCCTCGTCTACACTTCAAATGAATGTGAATGCGACACTTCCTTGCTAGGAAATAACGGATGCAGATGTCTGTGTATCGTAGCAATAGAGTTCAGATGATTCTTAAAACGCGATATCGCATCTCATTTCTATGTTTCATGGTAAGATATAACATGATTTGCGAAGTGTTATTTATTCCTCGTCTACACTTCAATTGAATGTAAATGCGACACTTCCTTGCTAGGAAATAGCGTCTGCAGATGTCTAGGTATCGTAGCGATAGAGTTCTAATGCTTCTTTAAACGCGATATCGCATCTCATTTCCATGTTTCATGGTAGGATATAATATGATTTGTGAAGTGTTATGTATTCCTCGTCTACACTTCAAATGAATGTAAATGCGACACTTCCTTGCAACGAAATAGCGTTTGCAGATGTCTACGTATCGTAGCAATAGATATGTAATGCTTCTTAAGACGCGATATCGCATCCCATTTCTACGTTTCATGGTAAGATATAATATGATTTGCGAAGTGTTATGTATTCCTCGTCTACACTTCAAATGAATGTAAATGCGACACTTCCTTGCAAAGAAATAGCGTTTGCAGATGTCTACGTATCGTAGCAATAGATATGGATTGCTTCTTAAGACGCGATAGCGCATCCCATTTCTACGTTTCCTGGTAAGATATAATATGATTTGCGAAGTGTCAAGTATTCCTCGTCTACTATTCAAATGAGTGTAAATGCGTCACTTCCTAGCAAGGAAGTAGCGTTTGCAGATGTCTACGAATCGTAGCAATAGATTTTTAGTGCTTCTTAAAACGCGATATCGCATCTCATTTCTATGTTTCATGGTAAGATATAATGTGACTTGCGAAGTGTTATGTATTCCTCGTCTACACTTCAAATGAATGTAAATGCGACACTTCCTTGCTAGGAAATAGCGTCTGCAGATGTCTAGGTATCGTAGCAATAGAGTTCCAATGCTTCTTAAAACGAGATATTGCATCTCATACCTTTGTTTCATGATAAGATATGATATTCATTGCGAAGTGTTATGCATTCCTCGTCTACGATTCAAATGAATGTAAATGCGACGCTTCCTTGCAAGGAAATAGCGTTTGCAGTTGTCTACGTATCGTAGCAATAGAGTTCTTATGATTCTTAAAACGCGATATCGCATCTCATTTCTGTCTTTCATGGTAAGATATAATATGATTTGCGATGTGTTATGTATTCCTCGTCTACACTTCAAATGAATGTGAATGCGACACTTCCTTGCTAGGAAATAGCGTTTGCAGATGTCTACGTATCGTAGCAATAGTGTTCTTATGATTCTTAAAACGCGATATCGCATCTCATTTCTATGTTTCATGGTAAGATATAATATGATTTGCGAAGTGCTTTGTATTCCTCGTCTACACTTCAAATGAATGTAAATGCGACACTTCCTTGCTAGGAAGTAGCTTTTGCAGATGTCTACGTATCGTAGCAATAGTGTTCTTATGATTCTTAAAACGCGATAACGCATCTCATTCCTATGTTTCATGGTAAGATATAATATGATTTGCGAAGTGTTATGTATTCCTCGTCTACACTTCAAATGAATGTAAATGCGGCACTTCCTTGCTAGGAAATAGCGTCTGGAGATGTCTAGGTATCGTAGCGATAGTGTTCTATTGCTTCTTAAAAAGCGATATCGCATCTCATTTCTATGTTTCATGGTAAGATATAATATGTTTTGCGAAGTGTTATGTATTCCTCGTCTACTCTTCAAATGAATGTAAATGCGACACTTCCTTGCTAGGAAATAGCGTCTGCAGATGTGTAGGTATCGTTGCGATAGAGTTCTAATGCTCCTTAAAACGCGCTATCGCATCTCATTTCTATGTTTCATGGTAAGATATAATATGATTTGCGAAGTGTTATGTATTCCTCGTCTACACTTCAAATGAATGTAAATGCGACACTTCCTTGCAAGGAAATAGCGTTTGCAGATGTCTAACTATCGTAGCAGTAGAGTTCTAATGCTTCTTAAAACGCGATATCGCATCTCATTTCTGTGTTTCATGGTAAGATATAATATGATTTGCGAAGTGTTATGTATTCCTCGCCTACACTTCAAATGAATGTAAATGCGACACTTCCTTGCAAAGAAATAGCGTTTGCAGATGTCTACGTATCGTAGCAATAGATTTTTAGTGCTTCTTAAAACGCGATATCGCATCTCATTTCTATGTTTCATGGTAAGATATAATATGATTTGCGAAGTGTTATGTATTCCTCGTCTACACTTCAAATGAATGTAAATGCTACACTTCCTTGCTAGGAAGTTGCGTTTGCAGATGTCTACGTATCGTAGCAATAGTGTTCTTATGATTCTTAAAACGCGATAACGCATCTCATTTCTATGTTTCATGGTAAGATATAATATGATTTGCGAAGTGTTATGTATTCCTCGTCTTCACTTCAAATGAATGTAAATGCGGCACTTCCTTGCTAGGAAATTGCGTCTGGAGATGTCTAGGTATCGTAGCGATAGCGTTCTAATGCTTCTTAAAACGCGATATCGTATCCATTTCTATGTTTCATGGTAAGATATAATATGATTTGCGAAGTGTTATGTATTCCTCGTCTACACTTCAAATGAATGTAAATGCGACACTTCCTTGCTGGGAAATAGCGTCTGCAGATGTCTAGGTATCGTAGCGATAGAGTTCTAATGCTCCTTAAAACGCGATATCGCATCTCATTTCTATGTTTCATGGTAAGATATAATATGATTTGCGAAGTGTTATGTATTCCTCGTCTACACTTCAAATGAATGTAAATGCGACACTTCCTTGCAAGGAAATAGCGTTTGCAGATGTCTACCTATCGTAGCAATAGGGTTCTAATGCTTCTTAAAACGCGATATCGCATCTCATTTCTATGTTTCATGGTAAGATATAATATGATTTGCGAAGTGTTATGTATTCCTCGTCTACTCTTCAAATGAATGTAAATGCGACACTTCCTTGCTAGGAAATAGCGTCTGCAGATGTCTAGGTATCGTAGCGATAGAGTTCTAATGCTCCTTAAAACGCGATATCGCATCTCATTTCTATGTTTCATGGTAAGATATAATATGATTTGCGAAGTGTTATGTATTCCTCGTCTACACTTCAAATGAATGTAAATGCGACACTTCCTTGCAAAGAAATAGCGTTTGCAGATGTCTACCTATCGTAGCAATAGGGTTCTAATGCTTCTTAAAACGCGATATCGCATCTCATTTCTGTGTTTCATGGTAAGATATAATATGATTTGCGAAGTGTTATGTATTCCTCGTCTACACTTCAAATGAATGTAAATGCGGCACTTCCTTGCTAGGAAGTAGCGTCTGGAGATGTCTAGGTATCGTAGCGATAGTGTTCTATTGCTTCTTAAAAAGCGATATCGCATCTCATTTCTATGTTTCATGGTAAGATATAATATGTTTTGCGAAGTGTTATGTATTCCTCGTCTACTCTTCAAATGAATGTAAATGCGACACTTCCTTGCTAGGAAATAGCGTCTGCAGATGTGTAGGTATCGTTGCGATAGAGTTCTAATGCTCCTTAAAACGCGCTATCGCATCTCATTTCTATGTTTCATGGTAAGATATAATATGATTTGCGAAGTGTTATGTATTCCTCGTCTACACTTCAAATGAATGTAAATGCGACACTTCCTTGCAAGGAAATAGCGTTTGCAGATGTCTAACTATCGTAGCAGTAGAGTTCTAATGCTTCTTAAAACGCGATATCGCATCTCATTTCTGTGTTTCATGGTAAGATATAATATGATTTGCGAAGTGTTATGTATTCCTCGCCTACACTTCAAATGAATGTAAATGCGACACTTCCTTGCAAAGAAATAGCGTTTGCAGATGTCTACGTATCGTAGCAATAGATTTTTAGTGCTTCTTAAAACGCGATATCGCATCTCATTTCTATGTTTCATGGTAAGATATAATATGATTTGCGAAGTGTTATGTATTCCTCGTCTACACTTCAAATGAATGTAAATGCTACACTTCCTTGCTAGGAAGTTGCGTTTGCAGATGTCTACGTATCGTAGCAATAGTGTTCTTATGATTCTTAAAACGCGATAACGCATCTCATTTCTATGTTTCATGGTAAGATATAATATGATTTGCGAAGTGTTATGTATTCCTCGTCTTCACTTCAAATGAATGTAAATGCGGCACTTCCTTGCTAGGAAATTGCGTCTGGAGATGTCTAGGTATCGTAGCGATAGCGTTCTAATGCTTCTTAAAACGCGATATCGTATCCATTTCTATGTTTCATGGTAAGATATAATATGATTTGCGAAGTGTTATGTATTCCTCGTCTACACTTCAAATGAATGTAAATGCGACACTTCCTTGCTAGGAAATAGCGTCTGCAGATGTCTAGGTATCGTAGCGATAGAGTTCTAATGCTCCTTAAAACGCGATATCGCATCTCATTTCTATGTTTCATGGTAAGATATAATATGATTTGCGAAGTGTTATGTATTCCTCGTCTACACTTCAAATGAATGTAAATGCGACACTTCCTTGCAAGGAAATAGCGTTTGCAGATGTCTACCTATCGTAGCAATAGGGTTCTAATGCTTCTTAAAACGCGATATCGCATCTCATTTCTATGTTTCATGGTAAGATATAATATGATTTGCGAAGTGTTATGTATTCCTCGTCTACTCTTCAAATGAATGTAAATGCGACACTTCCTTGCTAGGAAATAGCGTCTGCAGATGTCTAGGTATCGTAGCGATAGAGTTCTAATGCTCCTTAAAACGCGATATCGCATCTCATTTCTATGTTTCATGGTAAGATATAATATGATTTGCGAAGTGTTATGTATTCCTCGTCTACACTTCAAATGAATGTAAATGCGACACTTCCTTGCAAAGAAATAGCGTTTGCAGATGTCTACCTATCGTAGCAATAGGGTTCTAATGCTTCTTAAAACGCGATATCGCATCTCATTTCTGTGTTTCATGGTAAGATATAATATGATTTGCGAAGTGTTATGTATTCCTCGCCTACACTTCAAATGAATGTAAATGCGACACTTCCTTGCAAGGAAATAGCGTCTACAGATGTCTACGTATCGTAGCAATAGAGTTCTTATGATACTTAAAACGCGATATTGCATCTTATTTCTATGTTACATGGTAAGATATAATATGATTTGCGAGGTGTTATGTATTCCTCGCCTACACTTCAAATGAATGTAAATGCGACACTTCCACGCTAGGAAATAGCGTTTGCAGATGTCTACGTATCGTAGCAATAGATTTCTAATTCTTCTTAAAACGCGACATCGCATCTCATTTCTATGTTTCATGGTAAGATATAATATGATTTGCGAAGTGTTATGTATTCCTCGTCTACACTTCAAATGAATGTAAATGCGACACTTCCTTGCTAGGAAATAGCGTCTGCAGATGTCTAGGTATCGTAGCGATAGAGTTCTAATGCTTCTTTAAACGCGATATAGCATCTCATTTCCATGTTTCATGGTAGGATATAATATGATTTGCGAAGTGTTATGTGTTCCTCGCCTACACTTCAAATGAATGTAAATACGACACTTCTTTGCAAGGAAATAGCGTTTGCAGATGTCTACCTACCGTAGCAATAGAGTTCTAATGCTTCTTAAAACGCGAAATCGCATCTCATTTCTATGTTTCATGGTAAGATATAGTATGATTTGCGAAGTGTTATGTATTCCTCGTCTACTCTTCAAATGAATGTAAATGCGACACTTCCTTGCTAGGAAATAGCGTCTGCAGATGTCTAGGTATCGTAGCGATAGAGTTCTAATGCTCCTTAAAACGCGATATCGCATCTCATTTCTATGTTTCATGGTAAGATATAATATGATTTGCGAAGTGTTATGTATTCCTCGTCTACACTTCAAATGAATGTAAATGCGACACTTCCTTGCGAAGAAATAGCGTTTGCAGATGTCTACCTATCGTAGCAATAGGGTTCTAATGCTTCTTAAAACGCGATATCGCATCTCACTTCTGTGTTTCATGGTAAGATATAATATGATTTGCGAAGTGTTATGTATTCCTCGCCTACACTTCAAATGAATGTAAATGCGACACTTCCTTGCAAGGAAATAGCGTCTACAGATGTCTACGTATCGTAGCAATAGAGTTCTTATGATACTTAAAACGCGATATTGCATCTTATTTCTATGTTTCATGGTAAGATATAATATGATTTGCGAGGTGTTATGTATTCCTCGCCTACACTTCAAATGAATGTAAATGCGACACTTCCTCGCTAGGAAATAGCGTTTGCAGATGTCTACGTATCGTAGCAATAGATTTCTAATTCTTCTTAAAACGCGAAATCGCATCTCATTTCTATGTTTCATGGTAAGATATAGCATGATTTGCGAAGTGCTATGTATTCCTCGTCTACACTTCAAATGAATGTAAATGCGACACTTCCTTGCAAAGAAATAGCGTTTGCAGATGTCTACGTATCGTAGCAATAGATTTTTAGTGCTTCTTAAAACGCGATATCGCATCTCATTTCTATGTTTCATGGTAAGATATAATATGATTTGTGAAGTGTCATGTATTCCTCGTCTACACTTCAAATGAATGTGAATGCGACACTTCCTTGCTAGGAAATAGCGTCTGCAGATGTCTACGTATCGTAGCAATAGAGTTCTTATAATTCTTAAAACGCGATATTGCATCTTATTTCTATGTTTCATGGTAAGATATAATATGATTTGCGAAGTGTCACGTATTCCTCGTCTACACTTCAAATGAATGTAAATGCGACACTTCCTTGCTAGGAAGTAGCGTTTGCAGATGTCTACGTATCGTAGCAATAGTGTTCTTATGATTCTTAAAACGCGATAACGCATCTCATTTCTATGTTTCATGGTAAGATATAATATGACTTGCGAAGTGTTATGTGTTCCTCGTCTACACTTCAAATGAATGTAAATGCGGCACTTCCTTGCTAGGAAATAGCGTCTGGAGATGTCTAGGTATCGTAGCGATAGCGTTCTAATGCTTCTTAAAACGCGATATCGCATCTCATTTCTATGTTTCATGGTAAGATATAATATGATTTGCGAAGTGTTATGTATTCCTCGTCTACTCTTCAAATGAATGTAAATGCGACACTTCCTTGCTAGGAAATAGCGTCTGGAGATGTCTAGGTATCGTAGCGATAGCGTTCTAATGCTTCTTAAAACGCGATATCGCATCTCATT
This sequence comes from Xylocopa sonorina, assembly GCF_050948175.1. Classification (NCBI taxonomy): domain Eukaryota; kingdom Metazoa; phylum Arthropoda; class Insecta; order Hymenoptera; family Apidae; genus Xylocopa; species Xylocopa sonorina. The sequence goes on from NW_027490587.1 coordinate 60,604, forward strand.
TCTATGTTTCATGGTAAGATATAATATGATTTGCGAAGTGTTATGTATTCCTCGTCTACACTTCAAATGAATGTAAATGCGACACTTCCTTGCTAGGAAATAGCGTCTGCAGATGTCTAGGTATCGTAGCGATAGAGTTCTAATGCTTCTTAAAACGCGAAATCGCATCTCATTTCTATGTTTCATGGTAAGATATAGCATGATTTGCGAAGTGTTATGTATTCCTCGTCTACACTTCAAATGAATGTGAATGCGACACTTCCTCGCTAGGAAATAGCGTTTGCAGATGTCTACATATCGTAGCAATAGATTTCTAATCCTTCTTAAAACGCGATATCGCATCTCATTTCTATGTTTCATGGTAAGACATAATATGATTTGCGAAGTGTCATGTATTCCTCGTCTACACTTCAAATGAATGTAAATGCAACACTTCCTTGCAAGGAAATAGCGTTTGCAGATGTTTACCTATCGTAGCAATAGAGTTCTTATGCTTCTTAAAACGCGATATCGCATCTCATTTCTATGTTTCATGGTAAGATATAATATGATTTGCGAAGTGTTATGTATTCCTCGTCTGCACTTCAACTGAATGTAAATGCGACACTTCCTTGCAAGGAAATAGCGTTTGCAGATGTCTACGTATCGTAGCAACAGATTTCTAATGCTTCTTAAAACGCGATATCGCATCTCATTTCTATGTTTCATGGTAAGGTATAATATGATTTGCGAAGTGTCATGTATTCCTCGTCTACACTTCAAATGAATGTAAATGCGACACTTCCTTGCTAGGAAATAGCGTCTGCAGATGTCTAGGTATCGTAGCAATAGAGTTCAAATGCTTCTTAAAACGAGATATTGCATCTCATATCTATGCTTCATGATAAGATATAATATTCATTGCGAAGTGTTATGTATTCCTCGTCTACACTTCAAATGAATGTAAATGCGACACTTCCTTGCTAGGAAATAGCGTTTGCAGATGTCTACCTACCGTAGCAATAGAGTTCTAATGCTTCTTAAAACGCGAAATCGCATCTCATTTCTATGTTTCATGGTAAGATATAGTATGATTTGCGAAGTGTTATGTTTATCTCGTCTACACTTCAAATGAATGTAAATGCGACACTTCCTTGCAAAGAAATAGCGTTTGCAGATGTCTACGTATCGTAGCAATAGATATGGAATGCTTCTTAAAACGCGATATCGCATCTCATTTCCACGTTTCATGGTAAGATATAATATGATTTGCGAAGTGTCATGTATTCCTCGTCTACTATTCAAATGAGCGTAAAAGCGACACTTCTTTGCAAGGAAATGGCGTTTGCAGATGTCTACCTATCGTTGCAATAGAGGTCTAATGCTTCTTAAAACGCGATATCGCATCTCATTCCTATGTTTCATGGTAAGATATAATATGATTTGCGAAGTGTTATGTATTCCTCGTCTACACTTCAAATGAATGTAAATGCGACACTTCCTTGCAACGAAATAGCGTTTGCAGATGTCTACGTATCGTAGCAATAGATATGTAATGCTTCTTAAGACGCGATATCGCATCCCATTTCTACGTTTCATGGTAAGATATAATATGATTTGCGAAGTGTCAAGTATTCCTCGTCTACTATTCAAATGAGTGTAAATGCGTCACTTCCTAGCAAGGAAATAGCGTTTGCAGATGTCTACGTATCGTAGCTATAGATTTCAAATGCTTCTTAAAACGCGATATTGCATCTCATTTCTATCTTTCATGGTAAGATATAATATGATTTGCGAAGTGTTACGTATTCCTCGTCTACACATCAAATGAATGTGAATGCGACACTTCCTCGCTAGGAAATAGCGTTTGCAGATGTCTACGTATCGTAGCAATAGATATGTAATGCTTCTTAAAACGCGATGTCGCATCTCATTTCTATGTTTCATGGCTAGATATAATATGATTTGCGAGGTGTTATGTATTCCTCGTCTACACTTCAAATGAATGTAAATGCGACACTTCCTTGCAAGGAAGTAGCGATTGCAGATGTCTACGTATCGAAGCAATAGAGTTCTAATGCTTCTTAAAACGCGATATCGCATCTCATTTCTATGTTTCATGGTAAGATATAATATGATTTGCGAAGTGTTATGTATTCCTCGTCCACACTTAAATGAATGTAAATGCGACACTTCCTTGCAAAGAAATAGCGTTTGCAGATGTCTACGTATCGTAGCAATAGATATGTAATGCTTCTTAAAACGCGATATCGCATCTCATTTCTACGTTTCAAGGTAAGATATAATATGATTTGCGAAGTGTCATGTATTCCTCGTCTACTATTCAAATGAGTGTAAATGCGACACTTCCTAGCAAGGAAATAGCGTTTGCAGATGTCTACGTATCGTAGCTATAGATTTCTAATGCTTCTTAAAAAGCGATATCGCATCTCATTTCTATGTTTCATGGTAAGATATTATATGATTTGCGAAGTGTCATGTATTCCTCGTCTACACTTCAAATGAATGTAAATGCAACACTTCCTTGCAAGGAAATAGCGTTTGCAGATGTTTACCTATCGTAGCAGGAGTGTTCTAATGCTTCTTAAAACGCGATATCGCATCTCATTTCTATGTTTCATGGTAAGATATAATATGATTTGCGAAGTGTTATGTATTCCTCGTCTGCACTTCAAATGAATGTAAATGCGACACTTCCTTGCAAGGAAATAGCGTTTGCAGATGTCTACGTATCGTAGCAATAGAGATCTTATGATTCTTAAAACGCGATATCGCATTTCATTTCTATGTTTCATGGTAAGATATAATATGATTTGCGAAGTGGTATGTATTCCCCGTCTACACTTCAAATGAATGTAAATGCGACACTTCCTTGCGAGGAAATAGCGTCTGCAGATGTCTAGGTATCGTAGCGATAGTGTTCTAATGCGTCCTAAAACGCGATATCGCATCTCATTTCTATGTTTCATGGTAAGATATAATATGATTTGCGAAGTGTTATGTATTCCTCGTCTACACTTCAAATGAATGTGAATGCGACACTTCCTCGCTAGGAAATAGCGTTTGCAGATGTTTACCTATTATGCAATAGAGTTCTAGTGCTTCTTAAAACGCGATATCGCATCTCATTTCTATGTTTCATGGTAAGATATAATATGATTTGCGAAGTGTTATGTATTCCTCGTCTGCACTTCAAATGAATGTAAATGCGACACTTCCTTGCAAGGAAATAGCGTTTGCAGATGTCTACGTATCGTAGCAATAGAGTTCTAATGCTTCTTAAAACGCGATATCGCATCTCATTTCTATGTTTCATGGTAAGATGTAATATGATTTGCGAAGTGTTATGTATTCCTCGTCTACACTTCAAATGAATGTAAATGCGACACTTCCTTGCAAGGAAGTAGCGATTGGAGATGTCTACGTATCGAAGCAATAGAGTTCTAATACTTCTTAAAACGCGATATCGCATCTCATTTCTATGTTTCATGGTAAGATGTAATATGATTTGCGAAGTGTTATGTATTCCTCGTCTACACTTCAAATGAATGTAAATGCGACACTTCCTTGCAAGGAAGTAGCGATTGCAGATGTCTACGTATCGAAGCAATAGAGTTCTAATACTTCTTAAAACGCGATATCGCATCTCATTTCTATGTTTCATGGTAAGATGTAATATGATTTGCGAAGTGTTATGTATTCCTCGTCTACACTTCAAATGAATGTAAATGCGACACTTCCTTGCAAGGAAGTAGCGATTGCAGATGTCTACGTATCGTAGTTATAGATTTCTAATGCTTCTTAAAAAGCGATATCGCATCTCATTTCTATGTTTCATGGTAAGATATAATATGATTTGCGAAGTGTCATGTATTCCTCGTCTACACTTCAAATGAATGTAAATGCAACACTTCCTTGCAAGGAAATAGCGTTTGCAGATGTTTACCTATCGTAGCAGGAGTGTTCTAATGCTTCTTAAAACGCGATATCGCATCTCATTTCTATGTTTCATGGTAAGATATAATATGATTTGCGAAGTGTTATGTATTCCTCGTCTGCACTCTAAATGAATGTAAATGCGACACTTCCTTGCAAGGAAATAGCGTTTGCAGATGTCTACGTATCGTAGCAATAGAGTTCTTATGATTCTTAAAACGCGATATCGCATTTCATTTCTATGTTTCATGGTAAGATATAATATGATTTGCGAAGTGTTATGTATTCCTCGTCTACACTTCAAATGAATGTAAATGCGACACTTCCTTGCTAGGAAATAGCGTCTGCAGATGTCTAGGTATCGTAGCGATGGAGTTCTAATGCTTCTTAAAACGCGATATCGCATTTCATTTCTATGTTTCATGATAAGATATAATATGATTTGCGAAGTGTTATGTATTCCTCGTCTACACTTCAAATGAATGTAAATGCGACACTTCCTTGCAAGGAAATAGCGTTTGCAGATGTCTACCTATCGTAGCGATAGAGTTCTAATGCTTCTTAAAACGCTATATCGCATCTCATTTCTATGTTTCATGGTAAGATATAATATGATTTGCGAAGTGTTATGTATTCCTCGTCTACACATCAAATGAATGTAAATGCGACACTTCCTTGCTAGGAAATAGCGTTTGCAGATGTCTACCTATCGTAGCGATAGAGTTCTAATGCTTCTTAAAACGCTATATCGCATTTCATTTCTATGTTTCATGGTAAGATATAATATGATTTGCGAAGTGTTATGTATTCCTCGTCTACACTTCAAATGAATGTAAATGCGACACTTCCTTGCAAGGAAATAGCGTCTGCAGATGTCTACGTAACGTAGCAATAGAGTTCTTATGATTCTTAAAACGCGATATTGCATCTTATTTCTATGTTTCATGGTAAGATATAATATGATTTGCGAAGTGTCATGTATTCCTCGTCTATACTTCAAATGAATGTAAATGGGACACTTCCTTGCTAGGAAATAGCGTCTGCAGATGTCTAGGTATCGTAGCAATAGAGTTCTAATGCTTCTTAAAACGAGATATTGCATCTCATATCTATGTTTCATGATAAGATATAATATTCATTGCGAAGTGTTATGCATTCCTCGTCTACGATTCAAATGAATGTAAATGCGACACTTCCTTGCAAGGAAATAGCGTTTGCAGTTGTCTACGTATCGTAGCAATAGAGTTCTTATGATTCTTAAAACGCGATATCGCATCTCATTTCTATCTTTCATGGTAAGATATAATATGATTTGCGAAGTGTTATGTATTCCTCGTCTACTCTTCAAATGAATGTGAATGCGACACTTCCTTGCTAGGAAATAGCGTTTGCAGATGTCTACGCATCGTAGCAATAGTGATCTTATGATTCTTAAAACGCGATATCGCATCTCATTTCTATGTTTCATGGTAAGATATAATATGATTTGCGAAGTGTTATATATTCCTCGTCTACACTTCAAATGAATGTAAATGCGATACTTCCTTGCTAGGAAGTAGCGTTTGCAGATGTCTACGTATCGTAGCAATAGTGTTCTTATGATTCTTAAAACGCGATAACGCATCTCATGTCTATGTTTCATGGTAAGATATAATATGATTTGCGAAGTGTTATGTATTCCTCGTCTACACTTCAAATGAATGTAAATGCAGCACTTCCTTGCTAGGAAATAGCGTCTGGAGATGTCTACGTATCGTAGCAATAGATTTTTAGTGCTTCTTAAAACGCGATATCGCATCTCATTTCTATGTTTCATGGTAAGACATAATATGATTTGCGAAGTGTCATGTATTCCTCGTCTACACTTCAAATGAATGTAAATGCGACACTTCCTTGCAAGGAAATAGCGTTTGCAGATGTTTACCTATCGTAGCAATAGAGTTCTTATGCTTCTTAAAACGCGATATCGCATCTCATTTCTATGTTTCATGGTAAGATATAATATGATTTGCGAAGTGTTATGTATTCCTCGTCTGCACTTCAACTGAATGTAAATGCGACACTTCCTTGCAAGGAAATAGCGTTTGCAGATGTCTACGTATCGTAGCAACAGATTTCTAATGCTTCTTAAAACGCGATATCGCATCTCATTTCTATGTTTCATGGTAAGGTATAATATGATTTGCGAAGTGTCATGTATTCCTCGTCTACACTTCAAATGAATGTAAATGCGACACTTCCTTGCTAGGAAATAGCGTCTGCAGATGTCTAGGTATCGTAGCAATAGAGTTCAAATGCTTCTTAAAACGAGATATTGCATCTCATATCTATGCTTCATGATAAGATATAATATTCATTGCGAAGTGTTATGTATTCCTCGTCTACACTTCAAATGAATGTAAATGCGACACTTCCTTGCTAGGAAATAGCGTTTGCAGATGTCTACCTACCGTAGCAATAGAGTTCTAATGCTTCTTAAAACGCGAAATCGCATCTCATTTCTATGTTTCATGGTAAGATATAGTATGATTTGCGAAGTGTTATGTTTATCTCGTCTACACTTCAAATGAATGTAAATGCGACACTTCCTTGCAAAGAAATAGCGTTTGCAGATGTCTACGTATCGTAGCAATAGATATGGAATGCTTCTTAAAACGCGATATCGCATCTCATTTCCACGTTTCATGGTAAGATATAATATGATTTGCGAAGTGTCATGTATTCCTCGTCTACTATTCAAATGAGCGTAAAAGCGACACTTCTTTGCAAGGAAATGGCGTTTGCAGATGTCTACCTATCGTTGCAATAGAGGTCTAATGCTTCTTAAAACGCGATATCGCATCTCATTCCTATGTTTCATGGTAAGATATAATATGATTTGCGAAGTGTTATGTATTCCTCGTCTACACTTCAAATGAATGTAAATGCGACACTTCCTTGCAACGAAATAGCGTTTGCAGATGTCTACGTATCGTAGCAATAGATATGTAATGCTTCTTAAGACGCGATATCGCATCCCATTTCTACGTTTCATGGTAAGATATAATATGATTTGCGAAGTGTCAAGTATTCCTCGTCTACTATTCAAATGAGTGTAAATGCGTCACTTCCTAGCAAGGAAATAGCGTTTGCAGATGTCTACGTATCGTAGCTATAGATTTCAAATGCTTCTTAAAACGCGATATTGCATCTCATTTCTATCTTTCATGGTAAGATATAATATGATTTGCGAAGTGTTACGTATTCCTCGTCTACACATCAAATGAATGTGAATGCGACACTTCCTCGCTAGGAAATAGCGTTTGCAGATGTCTACGTATCGTAGCAATAGATATGTAATGCTTCTTAAAACGCGATGTCGCATCTCATTTCTATGTTTCATGGCTAGATATAATATGATTTGCGAGGTGTTATGTATTCCTCGTCTACACTTCAAATGAATGTAAATGCGACACTTCCTTGCAAGGAAGTAGCGATTGCAGATGTCTACGTATCGAAGCAATAGAGTTCTAATGCTTCTTAAAACGCGATATCGCATCTCATTTCTATGTTTCATGGTAAGATATAATATGATTTGCGAAGTGTTATGTATTCCTCGTCCACACTTAAATGAATGTAAATGCGACACTTCCTTGCAAAGAAATAGCGTTTGCAGATGTCTACGTATCGTAGCAATAGATATGTAATGCTTCTTAAAACGCGATATCGCATCTCATTTCTACGTTTCAAGGTAAGATATAATATGATTTGCGAAGTGTCATGTATTCCTCGTCTACTATTCAAATGAGTGTAAATGCGACACTTCCTCGCTAGGAAATAGCGTTTGCAGATGTTTACCTATTATGCAATAGAGTTCTAGTGCTTCTTAAAACGCGATATCGCATCTCATTTCTATGTTTCATGGTAAGATATAATATGATTTGCGAAGTGTTATGTATTCCTCGTCTGCACTTCAAATGAATGTAAATGCGACACTTCCTTGCAAGGAAATAGCGTTTGCAGATGTCTACGTATCGTAGCAATAGAGTTCTAATGCTTCTTAAAACGCGATATCGCATCTCATTTCTATGTTTCATGGTAAGATGTAATATGATTTGCGAAGTGTTATGTATTCCTCGTCTACACTTCAAATGAATGTAAATGCGACACTTCCTTGCAAGGAAGTAGCGATTGGAGATGTCTACGTATCGAAGCAATTGTAACGTCAGGCGTACCGCCTGCCACCCTCCGGCGTCCACCTCATCATCCCCAGCATCCGTATCCGGAGCCCCTGCACACGGGCCACCCGCCGACTCGCCGTCCTTACAGAAGGAGACAAAGGTACGAGAGGGAAGAAGGATGCAGCATGCCGCGCCCACGCGCGATCTCCACACACGACGGGGAGGACTTCACCCCGTATTACGAGGGCGAGGAGCTCTCCGACACATACTGGGTCGAATCCCCAGCGATCACGAAGCCCTATACGTACTTCTCGTACATGTGGGATTAGAATAAGCACACTACTCACCTATGTACATACACACCAACACACACCTAGATTTAAGTAAATATATGTATATATTTTATTCATGCACGGTTATGTTCCGTGCACTCGCGCGCACACTCGACGCTCGCGGCTCACGCTTAACGCGGGCCGCGCCCCACTCCGAACGGCCGCCCCACCACGAGGGCCGAGCGGCCGCCCTACTCCGACCGTCCGCCCCACCGCGAGGGCCCAACGACTCGCGCGCCGCGCGACCCGAGGAGGTCGCGGACGCGATATCCGAGGTTCAGTTCCAATCTCACCTCCGAACGGGAGAGTTGGTATCTCATCTCCGAACTGGAGAGTTCGTATCTCATCTCCGAACCGAGGAGTTCTAATCCAGCATCCGAACGATGCACTTCCGATCCGAGCAATAGGCTCATTCGCAACGAGCAATTAGCTCTAATGCATTCGTCTCTATCCATACTCCCATAGCGGAGTCCGTTCGATACTTTATACTATTTCTAATTCTCATTGTAATCGCTAGTCAGTAACTTAGAATTTAGTCAAGTGTATCTAGTATAGTGAAATCATAGAATATAGTTTATTTTTACCAGATTCAAAGTATCTTTATTCGAGTTCAAATACAATTCCTTAATTCTAATCCACGGGTACGCTCGCGATTATTCTAATTCTATATCTCATCTACGATAGTCTTGAGGCTCGACGACTAGAGCGAACCAGCGCTTAGTTGCTCCATCCTCACTTCTACCGTGTACAGAATATCTTGCGCCCAGGTCGATCCCGGTAAGCTAGAGCGAACCAACGCTTAGCCGTGCCGTATTCAACCGAGGTTCAAGTATTCTCGATGAGCCTTGCACCTCCGACAAAGCGTACACGACGCGCGGGGAGGAGAGAGTTCATTCGTCGTCTCGCTCGGGAATACGTGGGTGATGCACCAGAATATTCAATTTCCTACGTTCGAGTCCTGGTTCCTGTGAAGGAGGTTTCCTTCGCCGCACGACCCGTACGAGTCGCCAATCGTCAGGGCCAAACGCCGATACCTGCCAGCCGGAGTCAACCCGCCTGGACGCTTATTCCCGTAGACGTACCTCCGTTCCAGCCGTACGCCGCCGCCATCCCGGTTGCGGATCCAAGGCGCTCCAGGTACCTGGAAAGAGAAATCAGACAGCGGAATCAAGCCTTCGCAAGGTAAGTTTAGTGTTAGTTACCGTTTTATCGAGTCCGAAACGCCAACGAACCCGGTCCGGACGCAATTCGCGTTATTTTCGGGAACGGTTACGACTTTGTGCCACCGTTGCGAGCGCAACCGCACCTCGGGACGTGACACGAAAGTTATTTTTGGTGACAGCGGTGGGATAGCCACGCGTTTCCTCCGGAAATTCCGCCGAAAGGAACCGCGAAGCTAGATATGGCAACCCGGACTCCGACAAAAACGCGCCAGCAGACACAGCGAGCCGCCGCGATGGCCGATTCTGAACGCGAAAAACGCACTAGCAGAACGCTTGATTTCCAAGACGCTATCGCCGAGCCTCTTCCTAGTACCGCGCAACAAAATACTTCCGCGAAAAATACGAAAGCGACCGATCCGAGTAATGCCGCGTTGCTCCAGCAAATAGAAATTTTACGCCGTGAATTAGAATCTATTCGCAGAACGCCTGATTTAACGCGCGACGATACCGTTTCGCTGGATATTCCTCGGGGAAATCCGCTTTCCGCACATAATTCGAGCTCTGATTTCAATACAAATAGTTCGCAACACGACGAGCTATCGCTTAAGCAGGCCCTCGAAGCCGTGCCGACATTCGATGGTCAGAACATTCCTATTCTTCAGTTTACCCGAGCGTGTAAACGCGCTTATGAGCTTATCCCTAATGGGTGCGAGCGAACTTTCACACGCCTGCTTAAGGGAAAACTCAAGGGTCGTGCCTACGCCGCGCTAGAAGACGAGCCGTGTTACACAATACTCGAATTAACGGACGTTCTTCGCAGCACTTTTTGCTCCGTAAAATCAGCTCATCATTATCGGGGTGAACTTGCTAATATATTTATGCGCGCGAACGAGCACATTCTAGATTACATCGGTCGAGTAAAAGATCTTAGAACCGCTATAATTGATTGCGAGAGGCTTGCTCGACGAGACACACCGGAATCGCTCGATGACGTAGACGCGCTCACCCTACAATGTTTTAAAGACGGTCTCATTCCGGAAATTCGAATGCAAATGACTATAAGTTCATTCGGTACATTGCGAGAAACGTTCGCTCGAGCGCGGGAGCTCTATCAAATGCACGAACGTGATTGCAACCGGCTAGGTAGATCGCGTGTCGCGCGACCAGAATCGCGCGAAAAACCAGCCGAAATTATTTGCCGAAAATGCAATAATATCGGACATTACGCGACCGAGTGTCGGTTCAGACCGCCATCGCCGTACCGATCGCAGGAATACCGTGACGCTTACTTGCGATCCAGGGACGTACCGCCTCCTACTCGAGGCCCCGCGTACGAACAACCGAGACAAATCGTAGTCAGGGACGCGCCCAAATTTTGTCGCTATTGCAAGACCCCGGGGCACGAAATAGGCGAGTGCCGAAAAAGGCAGTACAACAACGCGGTAAATAAAAATTCGGGAAACGACAATGGCCTCCGCACCCGCCGCGAGACAGGTGGCGAGGCCGCGCACCAAGTCCGTCCTCTCGCCGCGAACAACTCCAACGCGGAAATCGACGAAACGCCGCGATAAACATAACCGGAAAAACTAGCACGCCAAACGTAATTTTAAAATCCGATCTTCTAATTTCACCAACTCGCTTCATGGTGGACACTGGAGCGGAAATAAATATTATAAAACGTTCGGCTCTAAAAGCATCCGCGCGAATCGATAAGTCCGAGATCGTAATAATAACAGGAGTAACCGATGGCAAAACCGCAACCTTAGGGACGGTGAATCTTGTCATTTTCGGTCGCGTCGTTCCTTTTAATGTGGTCGAGGATGATTTTCCCCTTAAACCAAGCGGGATCCTCGGCTCCGGGTTCTGTATGGACGCAGAAATCTCTTTTCCAAATAAAATAATCAAATGGAATGGTAAGAGAATTCCTTTCGAAGACGATATCGAAGCACTCGAGGAACCGTCACCGGAGTCGAAAATAAAGCCTCTCCTATCGCCGAAACGTAAACAAGCGCCGCGCACGGAATCTATTCCCCCTCCGCCGCCGCGCCCGCCGCGTAAATCATCGCCTCCGCTGAAACGCGATGCAACAACGAAATCGAAGCTTCGAACGCAAGACAAAGCAGCTTCTCCGAAGTCAGGAGACCGTATCTCCATTCCGCCGAGATCAAATATCGGTATCAAGGTCCGCGTAGTTAATTCGAATCTCGCGGAAGGTATAATTCCTCGTATCGATCTTGCGCCGGGCATATTTTTCGGAAACGCTCTCGTCAGAGTAATTCGGGGCAAAGCGGTAACTCGAATAATTAATTCATCCGACCGCGCCGTCGAAATCGCGTTACCAGAGATCATACTCGAGCCCGCGCAAATCATGACTCCCCTCCACGAGGAGGATAGTCCATCGCTCTATCCGGTTTTTTCTAAATCCAACGTATCCGCCGTACCGATCGGCTCATCCCAAAAGGGAAAAACTTCTATTTCTTTCTCGAGTCAGACACCATATTCGACACTCGAAACTCCTCCTTCGCGTTGCAAAATCGCGAATACTCAGCAAATCTCCTATGCTCAGGCGGTTAAAAATAATGTACAACAGGCGCCGTTAAAACAAACATCGAAATCCGCCAATCCTTCGAAATCTCGACTAGATCGAATTCTTAGTCTCCTCCGTCTCGACCACCTCAACGCAGAGGAAAGAGAGCACGTCGTCCGTCTCGTTCAAAGCACGCAGGAGCTTTTTCACATTGAGGGGGATAAATTAGGGCATACGTCAGCAACCACGCACAAGATTCCAACCGTCGACGACCGCCCCGTCAATGTGAAACAATACCGTTTCCCACCAGCTCATAAGGAGGAGATTCGACGACAAGTCGACAAATTTTTACAAAATGGTGTCATCTCTCCGTCAAAATCACCATATAATTCGCCATTGTGGGTTGTCCCAAAGAAACCGGACTCCTTGGGCAACAAGCAATGGCGCGTCGTCATCGACTACCGCGCACTCAATGAGAAATCTGTCGCCGATGCCTATCCCCTCCCTTGCATTACCGAGATACTTGATCAGCTCGGGAGCGCGAAGTATTTTAGTACATTCGATCTCGCGAGCGGATTTCACCAGATCCCAATGGAGCCCGCCGATGCTCCCAAAACCGCTTTTTCGACGCCTCACGGGCATTATGAATTTAAAAGAATGCCATTCGGATTAAAAAATGCGCCAGCGACGTTCCAACGACTTATGGACAATGTCCTGTCCGGTCTCCAGGGGAACGAAATTTTCGTCTATTTGGACGACATTGTTATCTACGCTAGCTCTCTTCAAGAACATCGACTTAAATTCGATAAATTAACTCAACGGCTCAAAGAAGCTAATTTAGTATTGCAGCCGGATAAGTGCGAATTCTTGAGGAGAGAAGTAAGCTATTTGGGTCATATTATCAGTGAGCACGGTGTAAAACCTGACCCTGCGAAAATTAGCGCCGTCAAAAATTTTCCGCGCCCGCGCAACGCGAAACAGATCAAACAATTCCTCGGGCTCGCGGGATACTACAGGCGGTTCATCGCAAATTTTTCTAATATTGCTAAGCCACTTACAAATTTGTTAAAAAAAGACGCGCCCTTTGTATGGCGTAACGAGCAAGAGAATTCATTCGTCAAACTCCGAGATTGCCTATGCGAAGCGCCTATCTTGCAGTACCCCAACTTCAAACAACCATTCGTGATAACGACCGACGCGTCCGCCGAAGCTATTGGTGCTATCTTGAGTCAAGGACCAATAGGCCGCGACTTGCCAATCGCGTACACGTCGCGACTGTTAAACGCTGCGGAGAAAAACTACTCCACGATCGAGAAGGAGTGTCTGGCGATTGTCTACGCCGTCCATTACTTTCGTCCATACATATACGGTAATCAATTCAAACTCGTTACCGACCATCGACCGTTAGTGTGGATGAATTCGGTCAAGGACCCGTCAAGTAGACTCGTACGGTGGAGGCTTAAGTTAGCGGAATTTGACTACGAGATGGTCTATAAAAGTGGAAAAACGAACCTTAATGCGGACGCATTGTCGCGGAATCCCGCTCAAATTTTTCCGCTCTCGTATTCAGAAAACTCGGAGGACGACATCTTCGATGTGCCTCCGGAAACCCGTAAAAAGTATACCACACTAGCGCCTCCTCCTACTCCGGTAACATCAGAACCTGAATTACCGACTCCAGGCACGTCCTTCCGTACCAACACAGCACCACCTCCGCAAGTCGCCAGCGACAGCACCGACTTCTATACTCCTGCTCCAAATGAAATTTTCCGACGCGAACCTCTATTTAATTTCAGCCGTGACGCATTATCAACGCGACGAGACAATGTAGTTGTCTTCGTCACGCAATCTGGGCACCCCTATGACACGGGCGCCAAAGATCTAGCGAACGCTGAAAAATTCCGTCCAAACAAAAATCACGTTCTTACCAAAGCCAAAGTCATACAAATCGGAAACGAATTCCAAATCCAGCTTCCAATCATCGAACATTCCACCAGATCAATCAATTTCCAGACCGTAATAGAAACATTCAGATCCTTGTGCGACGTTGTAAACGAATTACAATTACAAACATTTAGTATCGCACAAACCTATCTAGACTCCGTATCCTGGTCCCGAATCCAGAAAATCCTTCAGGACCTGTTTTATGAAACAACTGTCCAGATTACGGTCTGCCAGGGCCTCATTAAAACCCCTTCGGTCGAAGAGCGACTGAAAATAATAAGAGAAAACCACGACTCCCCTGTGGGAGGTCACAAAGGGGTTAATAAAACTTATTCTCGCATCAGACAACAATACTTTTGGCCAAACATGAAAACACAAATACAAGAATATATTGGCAAATGTAAAAGTTGTCAGACAGAGAAACTGGTCCGGGTAAAGACCAGACAGCCTCTCACTTTAACCGACACCCCTGGCAGGGCATTCGATAAGATTTCAATGGACGTAATGGGTCCTCTTCCCGAAACTTCCGACGGTTATACAAGTATCCTCACGATCCAAGATCTCCTCACTAAATACTCAGTCGCAGTTCCTCTCAAAACCACCACCGCAGTAGACATTGCCGAAGCTTTAATAAAAGAATTCATTTGTAAGTTCGGATGCCCGAAAGGCATACTCACGGACCAAGGTTCGAACTTTATAAATAGCTTGATTAAAGCCATAGCAATCAAATTCCGTATTAAGCAATACAAGTCCACTGCGTTCCATCCACAAACAAACGGGTCCGTTGAACGATCTCACCACGTCCTGGCCGAATATCTGAAGCATTACATAGAGTCAAGTAACGATTGGGTGAATTGGTTACCGTATGCAATGTTTTCATACAACACCAGTGTGCACGAGGGTACATTATACACCACACACGAACTAGTGTTCGGCAGGATAGCTAGGACGCCGTCAGCCACTCCTTTTCAGGACAGCTCTGATAACGAAACTTATAGCGACTATCTTATACAACTCCAGGAGAAAATCACGAAATCTCAGGATTTGGCTAAAGCCAATCTAGACAACGCGAAACGCCGTTCCAAATATTATTATGACCGAAATCTCAATGTCCAAAACTTCGAGGTAGGCCAATGGGTCTATCTTTTAAAAGAGCCGAACAAACATAAGTTCCAGGCACAGTATTCTGGACCGTACCGTATCCTCGAAATTTTGGGCAATTGTAATGTTAAGCTGAATGTAAAAGGGCGCCATAAAATTGTTCATACGAACAAAATCAAAATTTGTAGACGAATGCATAGTATGCAGAGTGTGGATGCTAGTGAAAGAAAAGTGCGAAAAACTGAAAATGAAGCCAGTGAGAGCAGTGACATTCAAACGAACGCTGAAAGTGAAAGCGACGAAAGTGCCTGCAATCCGAAGGAAGCCCGCAGACACGGTCCAAACTCCAAACGTTATCGCCAGGATCAACCAGGCGAAAAACCACAGATTCCGCAGCATCCAGCCGACAGGACCAAGAGAAGGATCCAGCATCCCGAAATCTACCCAACAGACAAGAGATCTCGGCATGGCCGAGATTCTTTTTCCAAGGGGGGTGGTGTAACGTCAGGCGTACCGCCTGCCACCCTCCGGCGTCCACCTCATCATCCCCAGCATCCGTATCCGGAGCCCCTGCACACGGGCCACCCGCCGACTCGCCGTCCTTACAGAAGGAGACAAAGGTACGAGAGGGAAGAAGGATGCAGCATGCCGCGCCCACGCGCGATCTCCACACACGACGGGGAGGACTTCACCCCGTATTACGAGGGCGAGGAGCTCTCCGACACATACTGGGTCGAATCCCCAGCGATCACGAAGCCCTATACGTACTTCTCGTACATGTGGGATTAGAATAAGCACACTACTCACCTATGTACATACACACCAACACACACCTAGATTTAAGTAAATATATGTATATATTTTATTCATGCACGGTTATGTTCCGTGCACTCGCGCGCACACTCGACGCTCGCGGCTCACGCTTAACGCGGGCCGCGCCCCACTCCGAACGGCCGCCCCACCACGAGGGCCGAGCGGCCGCCCTACTCCGACCGTCCGCCCCACCGCGAGGGCCCAACGACTCGCGCGCCGCGCGACCCGAGGAGGTCGCGGACGCGATATCCGAGGTTCAGTTCCAATCTCACCTCCGAACGGGAGAGTTGGTATCTCATCTCCGAACTGGAGAGTTCGTATCTCATCTCCGAACCGAGGAGTTCTAATCCAGCATCCGAACGATGCACTTCCGATCCGAGCAATAGGCTCATTCGCAACGAGCAATTAGCTCTAATGCATTCGTCTCTATCCATACTCCCATAGCGGAGTCCGTTCGATACTTTATACTATTTCTAATTCTCATTGTAATCGCTAGTCAGTAACTTAGAATTTAGTCAAGTGTATCTAGTATAGTGAAATCATAGAATATAGTTTATTTTTACCAGATTCAAAGTATCTTTATTCGAGTTCAAATACAATTCCTTAATTCTAATCCACGGGTACGCTCGCGATTATTCTAATTCTATATCTCATCTACGATAGTCTTGAGGCTCGACGACTAGAGCGAACCAGCGCTTAGTTGCTCCATCCTCACTTCTACCGTGTACAGAATATCTTGCGCCCAGGTCGATCCCGGTAAGCTAGAGCGAACCAACGCTTAGCCGTGCCGTATTCAACCGAGGTTCAAGTATTCTCGATGAGCCTTGCACCTCCGACAAAGCGTACACGACGCGCGGGGAGGAGAGAGTTCATTCGTCGTCTCGCTCGGGAATACGTGGGTGATGCACCAGAATATTCAATTTCCTACGTTCGAGTCCTGGTTCCTGTGAAGGAGGTTTCCTTCGCCGCACGACCCGTACGAGTCGCCAATCGTCAGGGCCAAACGCCGATACCTGCCAGCCGGAGTCAACCCGCCTGGACGCTTATTCCCGTAGACGTACCTCCGTTCCAGCCGTACGCCGCCGCCATCCCGGTTGCGGATCCAAGGCGCTCCAGGTACCTGGAAAGAGAAATCAGACAGCGGAATCAAGCCTTCGCAAGGTAAGTTTAGTGTTAGTTACCGTTTTATCGAGTCCGAAACGCCAACGAACCCGGTCCGGACGCAATTCGCGTTATTTTCGGGAACGGTTACGACTTTGTGCCACCGTTGCGAGCGCAACCGCACCTCGGGACGTGACACAATAGAGTTCTAATACTTCTTAAAACGCGATATCGCATCTCATTTCTATGTTTCATGGTAAGATGTAATATGATTTGCGAAGTGTTATGTATTCCTCGTCTACACTTCAAATGAATGTAAATGCGACACTTCCTTGGAAGGAAGTAGCGATTGCAGATGTCTACGTATCGAAGCAATAGAGTTCTAATACTTCTTAAAACGCGATATCGCATCTCATTTCTATGTTTCATGGTAAGATGTAATATGATTTGCGAAGTGTTATGTATTCCTCGTCTACACTTCAAATGAATGTAAATGCGACACTTCCTTGCAAGGAAGTAGCGATTGCAGATGTCTACGTATCGTAGCTATAGATTTCTAATGCTTCTTAAAAAGCGATATCGCATCTCATTTCTATGTTTCATGGTAAGATATAATATGATTTGCGAAGTGTCATGTATTCCTCGTCTACACTTCAAATGAATGTAAATGCAACACTTCCTTGCAAGGAAATAGCGTTTGCAGATGTTTACCTATCGTAGCAGGAGTGTTCTAATGCTTCTTAAAACGCGATATCGCATCTCATTTCTATGTTTCATGGTAAGATATAATATGATTTGCGAAGTGTTATGTATTCCTCGTCTGCACTTCAAATGAATGTAAATGCGACACTTCCTTGCAAGGAAATAGCGTTTGCAGATGTCTACGTATCGTAGCAATAGAGTTCTTATGATTCTTAAAACGCGATATCGCATTTCATTTCTATGTTTCATGGTAAGATATAATATGATTTGCGAAGTGGTATGTATTCCCCGTCTACACTTCAAATGAATGTAAATGCGACACTTCCTTGCGAGGAAATAGCGTCTGCAGATGTCTAGGTATCGTAGCGATAGTGTTCTAATGCGTCCTAAAACGCGATATCGCATCTCATTTCTATGTTTCATGGTAAGATATAATATGATTTGCGAAGTGTTATGTATTCCTCGTCTACACTTCAAATGAATGTGAATGCGACACTTCCTCGCTAGGAAATAGCGTTTGCAGATGTTTACCTATTATGCAATAGAGTTCTAGTGCTTCTTAAAACGCGATATCGCATCTCATTTCTATGTTTCATGGTAAGATATAATATGATTTGCGAAGTGTTATGTATTCCTCGTCTGCACTTCAAATGAATGTAAATGCGACACTTCCTTGCAAGGAAATAGCGTTTGCAGATGTCTACGTATCGTAGCAATAGAGTTCTAATGCTTCTTAAAACGCGATATCGCATCTCATTTCTATGTTTCATGGTAAGATGTAATATGATTTGCGAAGTGTTATGTATTCCTCGTCTACACTTCAAATGAATGTAAATGCGACACTTCCTTGCAAGGAAGTAGCGATTGGAGATGTCTACGTATCGAAGCAATAGAGTTCTAATACTTCTTAAAACGCGATATCGCATCTCATTTCTATGTTTCATGGTAAGATGTAATATGATTTGCGAAGTGTTATGTATTCCTCGTCTACACTTCAAATGAATGTAAATGCGACACTTCCTTGCAAGGAAGTAGCGATTGCAGATGTCTACGTATCGAAGCAATAGAGTTCTAATACTTCTTAAAACGCGATATCGCATCTCATTTCTATGTTTCATGGTAAGATGTAATATGATTTGCGAAGTGTTATGTATTCCTCGTCTACACTTCAAATGAATGTAAATGCGACACTTCCTTGCAAGGAAGTAGCGATTGCAGATGTCTACGTATCGTAGCTATAGATTTCTAATGCTTCTTAAAAAGCGATATCGCATCTCATTTCTATGTTTCATGGTAAGATATAATATGATTTGCGAAGTGTCATGTATTCCTCGTCTACACTTCAAATGAATGTAAATGCAACACTTCCTTGCAAGGAAATAGCGTTTGCAGATGTTTACCTATCATAGCAGGAGTGTTCTAATGCTTCTTAAAACGCGATATCGCATCTCATTTCTATGTTTCATGGTAAGATATAATATGATTTGCGAAGTGTTATGTATTCCTCGTCTGCACTCTAAATGAATGTAAATGCGACACTTCCTTGCAAGGAAATAGCGTTTGCAGATGTCTACGTATCGTAGCAATAGAGTTCTTATGATTCTTAAAACGCGATATCGCATTTCATTTCTATGTTTCATGGTAAGATATAATATGATTTGCGAAGTGTTATGTATTCCTCGTCTACACTTCAAATGAATGTAAATGCGACACTTCCTTGCTAGGAAATAGCGTCTGCAGATGTCTAGGTATCGTAGCGATGGAGTTCTAATGCTTCTTAAAACGCGATATCGCATTTCATTTCTATGTTTCATGATAAGATATAATATGATTTGCGAAGTGTTATGTATTCCTCGTCTACACTTCAAATGAATGTAAATGCGACACTTCCTTGCAAGGAAATAGCGTTTGCAGATGTCTACCTATCGTAGCGATAGAGTTCTAATGCTTCTTAAAACGCTATATCGCATCTCATTTCTATGTTTCATGGTAAGATATAATATGATTTGCGAAGTGTTATGTATTCCTCGTCTACACATCAAATGAATGTAAATGCGACACTTCCTTGCTAGGAAATAGCGTTTGCAGATGTCTACCTATCGTAGCGATAGAGTTCTAATGCTTCTTAAAACGCGATATCGCATCTCATTTCTATGTTTCATGGTAAGATATAATATGATTTGCGAAGTGTTATGTATTCCTCGTCTGCACTTCAAATGAATGTAAATGCGACACTTCCTTGCAAGGAAATAGCGTTTGCAGATGTCTACGCATCGTAGCAATAGAGTTCTTATGATTCTTAAAACGCGATATTGCATCTCATTTCTATGTTTCATGGTAAGATATAATATGATTTGCGAAGTGTTACGTATTCCTCGTCTACACTTCAAATGAATGTAAATGCGACACTTCCTTGCGAGGAAATAGCGTTTGCAGATGTCTACTTACCGTAGCAATAGAGTTCTAATGCTTCTTAAAACGCGATATCGCATCTCATTTCTATGTTTCTTGGTAAGATGTAATATGATTTGCGAAGTGTTATGTATTCCTCGTCTACACTTCAAATGAATGTGAATGCGACACTTCCTCGCTAGGAAATAACGGATGCAGATGTCTACGTATCGTAGCAATAGAGTTCAGATGATTCTTAAAACGCGATATCGCATCTCATTTCTATGTTTCATGGTAAGATATAATATGATTTGCTAAGTGTTATGTATTCCTCGTCTACACTTCAAATGAATGTAAATGCGACACTTCCTTGCTAGGAAATAGCGTCTGCAGATGTCTAGGTATCGTAGCGATAGAGTTCTAATGCTTCTTTAAACGCGATATCGCATCTCATTTCCATGTTTCATGGTAGGATATAATATGATTTGCGAAGTGTTATGTATTCCTCGTCTACACTTAAATGAATGTAAATGCGACACTTCCTTGCAAAGAAATAGCGTTTGCAGATGTCTACGTATCGTAGCAATAGATATGTAATGCTTCTTAAAACGCGATATCGCATCTCATTTCTACGTTTCATGGTAAGATATAATATGATTTGCGAAGTGTCATGTATTCCTCGTCTACTATTCAAATGAGTGTAAATGCGACACTTTCTAGCAAGGAAATAGCGTTTGCAGATGTCTACGTATCGTAGCTATGGATTTCTAATGCTTCTTAAAAAGCGATATCGCATCTCATTTCTATGTTTCATGGTAAGATATAATATGATTTGCGAAGTGTCATGTATTCCTCGTCTACACTTCAAATGAATGTAAATGCAACACTTCCTTGCAAGGAAATAGCGTTTGCAGATGTCTACGTATCGTAGCAATAGTGTTCTTATGATTCTTAAAACGCGATAACGCATCTCATTTCTATGTTTCATGGTAAGATATAATATGATTTGCGAAGTGTTATGTATTCCTCGTCTACACTTCAAATGAATGTAAATGCAGCACTTCCTTGCTAGGAAATAGCGTCTGGAGATGTCTACGTATCGTAGCAATAGATTTTTAGTGCTTCTTAAAACGCGATATCGAATCTCATTTCTATGTTTCATGGTAAGATATAATGTGATTTGCGAAGTGTCATGTATTCGTCGTCTACACTTCAAATGAATGTAAATGCGACACTTCCTTGCAAGGAAATAGCGTCTACAGATGTCTACGTATCGTAGCAATAGAGTTCTTATGATTCTTAAAACGCGATATTGCATCTTATTTCTATGTTTCATGGTAAGATATAATATGATTTGCGAAGTGTCATGTATTCCTCGTCTACACTTCAAATGAATGTAAATGCGACACTTCCTTGCTAGGAAATAGCGTCTCCAGATGACTAGGTATCGTAGCAATAGAGTTCTAATGCTTCTTAAAACGAGATATTGCATCTCATATCTATGTTTCATGATAAGATATAATATTCATTGCGAAGTGTTATGCATTCCTCGTCTACGATTGGAATGAATGTAAATGCGACACTTCCTTGCAAGGAAATAGCGTTTGCAAATGTCTACGTATCGTAGCAATAGAGTTCTTATGATTCTTAATACGCGATATCGCATCTCATTTCTATGTTTCATGGTAAGGTATAATATGATTTGCGAAGTGTCATGTATTCCTCGTCTACATTTCAAATGAATGTAAATGCGACACTTCCTTGCTAGGAAATAGCGTCTGCAGATGTCTAGGTATCGTAGCAATAGAGTTCAAATGCTTCTTAAAACGAGAAATTGCATCTCATATCTATGTTTCATGATAAGATATAATATTCATTGCGAAGTGTTATGCATTCCCCGTATACGATTCAAATGAATGTAAATGCGACTCTTCCTTGCAAGGAAATAGCGTTTGCAGTTTTCTACGTATCGTAGCAATAGAGTTCTTATGATTCTTAAAACGCGATATCGCATCTCATTTCCATCTTTCATGGTAAGATATAATTTGATTTGCGAAGTGTTATGTATTCCTCGTCTACACTTCAAATGAATGTGAATGCGACACTTCCTCGCTAGGAAATAGCGTTTGCAGATGTCTACGTATCGTAGAAATAGATATGTAATTCTTCTTAAAACGCGATGTCGCATCTCATTTCTATGTTTCATGGCTAGATATAATATGATTTGCGAAGTGTTATGTATTCCTCGTCTACACTTCAAATGAATGTAAATGCGACACTTCCTTGCTAGGAAATAGCGTCTGCAGATGTCTAGGTATCGTAGCGATAGTGTTCTAATGCTTCCTAAAACGCGATATCGCATCTCATTTCTATGTTTCATGGTAAGATATAATATGATTTGCGATGTGTTATGTATTCCTCGTCTACACTTCAAATGAATGTGAATGCGACACTTCCTCGCTAGGAAATAGCGTTTGCAGATGTCTACATATCGTAGCAATAGATTTCTAATCCTTCTTAAAACGCGATATCGCATCTCATTTCTATGTTTCATGGTAAGACATAATATGATTTGCGAAGTGTCATGTATTCCTCGTCTACACTTCAAATGAATGTAAATGCAACACTTCCTTGCAAGGAAATAGCGTTTGCAGATGTTTACCTATCGTAGCAATAGAGTTCTAATGCTTCTTAAAACGCGATATCGCATCTCATTTCCATCTTTCATGGTAAGATATAATATGATTTGCGAAGTGTTATGTATTCCTCGTCTACACTTCAAATGAATGTGAATGCGACACTTCCTCGCTAGGAAATAGCGTTTGCAGATGTCTACGTATCGTAGCAATAGATATGTAATGCTTCTTAAAACGCGATGTCGCATCTCATTTCTATGTTTCATGGCTAGATATAATATGATTTGCGAAGTGTTATGTATTCCTCGTCTACACTTCAAATGATTGTAAATGCGACACTTCCTTGCTAGGAAATAGCGTCTGCAGATGTCTAGGTATCGTAGCGATAGTGTTCTAATGCTTCCTAAAACGCGATATCGCATCTCATTTCTATGTTCCATGGTAAGATATAATATGATTTGCGAAGTGTTATGTATTCCTCGTCTAAACTTCAAATGAATGTGAATGCGACACTTCCTCGCTAGGAAATAGCGTTTGCAGATGTCTACATATCGCAGCAATAGATTTCTAATCCTTCTTAAAACGCGATATCGCATCTCATTTCTATGTTTCATGGTAAGACATAATATGATTTGCGAAGTGTCATGTATTCCTCGTCTACACTTCAAATGATTGTAAATGCAACACTTCCTTGCAAGGAAATAGCGTCTGCAGATGTTTACCTTTCGTAGCAATAGAGTTCTAATGCTTCTTAAAACGCGATATCGCATCTCATTTCTATGTTTCATGGTAAGATATAATATGATTTGCGAAGTGTTATGTATTCCTCGTCTGCACTTCAAATGAATGTAAATGCGACACTTCCTTGCAAGGAAATAGCGTTTGCAGATGTCTACTTACCGTAGCAATAGAGTTCTAATGCTTCTTAAAACGCGATATCGCATCTCATTTCTATGTTTCTTGGTAAGATGTAATATGATTTGCGAAGTGTTATGTATTCCTCGTCTACACTTCAAATGAATGTGAATGCGACACTTCCTCGCTAGGAAATAACGGATGCAGATGTCTACGTATCGTAGCAATAGAGTTCAGATGATTCTTAAAACGCGATATCGCATCTCATTTCTATGTTTCATGGTAAGATATAATATGATTTGCTAAGTGTTATGTATTCCTCGTCTACACTTCAAATGAATGTAAATGCGACACTTCCTTGCTAGGAAATAGCGTCTGCAGATGTCTAGGTATCGTAGCGATAGAGTTCTAATGCTTCTTTAAACGCGATATCGCATCTCATTTCCATGTTTCATGGTAGGATATAATATGATTTGCGAAGTGTTATGTATTCCTCGTCTACACTTAAATGAATGTAAATGCGACACTTCCTTGCAAAGAAATAGCGTTTGCAGATGTCTACGTATCGTAGCAATAGATATGTAATGCTTCTTAAAACGCGATATCGCATCTCATTTCTACGTTTCATGGTAAGATATAATATGATTTGCGAAGTGTCATGTATTCCTCGTCTACTATTCAAATGAGTGTAAATGCGACACTTTCTAGCAAGGAAATAGCGTTTGCAGATGTCTACGTATCGTAGCTATGGATTTCTAATGCTTCTTAAAAAGCGATATCGCATCTCATTTCTATGTTTCATGGTAAGATATAATATGATTTGCGAAGTGTCATGTATTCCTCGTCTACACTTCAAATGAATGTAAATGCAACACTTCCTTGCAAGGAAATAGCGTTTGCAGATGTCTACGTATCGTAGCAATAGTGTTCTTATGATTCTTAAAACGCGATAACGCATCTCATTTCTATGTTTCATGGTAAGATATAATATGATTTGCGAAGTGTTATGTATTCCTCGTCTACACTTCAAATGAATGTAAATGCAGCACTTCCTTGCTAGGAAATAGCGTCTGGAGATGTCTACGTATCGTAGCAATAGATTTTTAGTGCTTCTTAAAACGCGATATCGAATCTCATTTCTATGTTTCATGGTAAGATATAATGTGATTTGCGAAGTGTCATGTATTCGTCGTCTACACTTCAAATGAATGTAAATGCGACACTTCCTTGCAAGGAAATAGCGTCTACAGATGTCTACGTATCGTAGCAATAGAGTTCTTATGATTCTTAAAACGCGATATTGCATCTTATTTCTATGTTTCATGGTAAGATATAATATGATTTGCGAAGTGTCATGTATTCCTCGTCTACACTTCAAATGAATGTAAATGCGACACTTCCTTGCTAGGAAATAGCGTCTCCAGATGACTAGGTATCGTAGCAATAGAGTTCTAATGCTTCTTAAAACGAGATATTGCATCTCATATCTATGTTTCATGATAAGATATAATATTCATTGCGAAGTGTTATGCATTCCTCGTCTACGATTGGAATGAATGTAAATGCGACACTTCCTTGCAAGGAAATAGCGTTTGCAGTTGTCTACGTATCGTAGCAATAGAGTTCTTATGATTCTTAATACGCGATATCGCATCTCATTTCTATGTTTCATGGTAAGACATAATATGATTTGCGAAGTGTTATGTATTCCTCGTCTACACTTCAAATGAATGTAAATGCAACACTTCCTTGCTAGGAAATAGCGTCTGCAGATGTCTAGGTATCGTAGCGATAGAGTTCTAATGCTTCTTTAAACGCGATATCGCATCTCATTTCCATGTTTCATGGTAGGATATAATATGATTTGCGAAGTGTTATGTATTCCTCGTCTACACTTCAAATGAATGTAAATGCGACACTTCCTTGCAAAGAAATAGCGTTTGCAGATGTCTACGTATCGTAGCAATAGATATGTAATGCTTCTTAAGACGCGATATCGCATCCCATTTCTACGTTTCATGGTAAGATATAATATGATTTGCGAAGTGTCAAGTATTCCTCGTCTACTATTCAAATGAGTGTAAATGCGTCACTTCCTAGCAAGGAAATAGCGTTTGCAGATATCTACGTATCGTAGCTATAGATTTCTAATGCTTCTTAAAACGCGATATTGCATCTCATTTCTATGTTTCATGGTAAGATATAATATGATTTGCGAAGTGTTACGTATTCCTCGTCTACACTTCAAATGAATGTAAATGCGACACTTCCTTGCTAGGAAATAGCGTTTGCAGATGTTTACCTATCGTAGCAATAGAGTTCTAATGCTTCTTAAAACGAGATATCGCATCTCATTTCCATCTTTCATGGTAAGATATAATATGATTTGCGAAGTGTTATGTATTCCTCGTCTACACTTCAAATGAATGTGAATGCGACACTTCCTCGCTAGGTAATAGCGTTTGCAGATGTCTACATATCGCAGCAATAGATTTCTAACCCTTCTTTAAACGCGATGTCGCATATCATTTCTATGTTTCATGGCTAGATATAATATGATTTGCGAAGTGTTATGTATTCCTCGTCTGCACTTCAAATGAATGTAAATGCGACACTTCCTTGCAAGGAAATAGCGTTTGCAGATGTCTACGTATCGTAGCAATAGAGTTCTTATGATTCTTAAAACGCGATATCGCATTTCATTTCTATGTTTCATGGTAAGATATAATATGATTTGCGAAGTGTTATGTATTCCTCGTCTACACTTCAAATGAATGTAAATGCGACACTTCCTTGCTAGGAAATAGCGTCTGCAGATGTCTAGGTATCGTAGCGATGGAGTTCTAATGCTTCTTAAAACGCGATATCGCATTTCATTTCTATGCTTCATGATAAGATATAATATGATTTGCGAAGTGTTATGTATTCCTCGTCTACACTTCAAATGAATGTAAATGCGATACTTCCTTGCAAGGAAATAGCGTTTGCAGATGTCTTCCTATCGTAGCGATAGAGTTCTAATGCTTCTTAAAACGCTATATCGCATCTCATTTCTATGTTTCATGGTAAGATATAATATGATTTGCGAAGTGTTATGTATTCCTCGTCTACACTTCAAATGAATGTAAATGCGACACTTCCTTGCAAGGAAATAGCGTCTGCAGATGTCTACGTATCGTAGCAATAGAGTTCTTATGATTCTTAAAACGCGATATTGCATCTTATTTCTATGTTTCATGGTAACATATAATATGATTTGCGAAGTGTCATGTATTCCTCGTCTACACTTCAAATGAATGTAAATGCGACACTTCCTTGCTAGGAAATAGCGTCTGCAGATGTCTAGGTATCGTAGCAATAGAGTTCTAATGCTTCTTAAAACGAGATATTGCATCTCATATCTATGTTTCATGATAAGATATAATATTCATTCCGAAGTGTTATGCATTCCTCGTCTACGATTCAAATGAATGTAAATGCGACACTTCCTTGCAAGGAAATAGCGTTTGCAGTTGTCTACGTATCGTAGCTATAGATTTCTAATGCTTCTTAAAACGCGATATCGCATCTCATTTCCATCTTTCATGGTAAGATATAATATGATTTGCGAAGTGTCATGTATTCCTCGTCTACACTTCAAATGAATGTAAATGCAACACTTCCTTGCAAGGAAATAGCGTTTGCAGATGTTTACCTATCGTAGCAATAGAGTTCTAATGCTTCTTAAAACGCGATATCGCATCTCATTTCTATGTTTCATGGTAAGATATAATATGATTTGCGAAGTGTCATGTATTCGTCGTCTACACTTCAAATGAATGTAAATGCGACACTTCCTTGCAAGGAAATAGCGTTTGCAAATGTCTACGTATCGTAGCAATAGAGTTCTTATGATTCTTAATACGCGATATCGCATCTCATTTCTATGTTTCATGGTAAGGTATAATATGATTTGCGAAGTGTCATGTATTCCTCGTCTACATTTCAAATGAATGTAAATGCGACACTTCCTTGCTAGGAAATAGCGTCTGCAGATGTCTAGGTATCGTAGCAATAGAGTTCAAATGCTTCTTAAAACGAGAAATTGCATCTCATATCTATGTTTCATGATAAGATGTAATATTCATTGCGAAGTGTTATGCATTCCCCGTATACGATTCAAATGAATGTAAATGCGACTCTTCCTTGCAAGGAAATAGCGTTTGCAGTTTTCTACGTATCGTAGCAATAGAGTTCTTATGATTCTTAAAACGCGATATCGCATCTCATTTCCATCTTTCATGGTAAGATATAATTTGATTTGCGAAGTGTTATGTATTCCTCGTCTACACTTCAAATGAATGTGACTGCGACACTTCCTCGCTAGGAAATAGCGTTTGCAGATGTCTACGTATCGTAGAAATAGATATGTAATTCTTCTTAAAACGCGATGTCGCATCTCATTTCTATGTTTCATGGCTAGATATAATATGATTTGCGAAGTGTTATGTATTCCTCGTCTACACTTCAAATGAATGTAAATGCGACACTTCCTTGCTAGGAAATAGCGTCTGCAGATGTCTAGGTATCGTAGCGATAGTGTTCTAATGCTTCCTAAAACGCGATATCGCATCTCATTTCTATGTTTCATGGTAAGATATAATATGATTTGCGATGTGTTATGTATTCCTCGTCTACACTTCAAATGAATGTGAATGCGACACTTCCTCGCTAGGAAATAGCGTTTGCAGATGTCTACATATCGTAGCAATAGATTTCTAATCCTTCTTAAAACGCGATATCGCATCTCATTTCTATGTTTCATGGTAAGACATAATATGATTTGCGAAGTGTCATGTATTCCTCGTCTACACTTCAAATGAATGTAAATGCAACACTTCCTTGCAAGGAAATAGCGTTTGCAGATGTTTACCTATCGTAGCAATAGAGTTCTAATGCTTCTTAAAACGCGATATCGCATCTCATTTCCATCTTTCATGGTAAGATATAATATGATTTGCGAAGTGTTATGTATTCCTCGTCTACACTTCAAATGAATGTGAATGCGACACTTCCTCGCTAGGAAATAGCGTTTGCAGATGTCTACGTATCGTAGCAATAGATATGTAATGCTTCTTAAAACGCGATGTCGCATCTCATTTCTATGTTTCATGGCTAGATATAATATGATTTGCGAAGTGTTATGTATTCCTCGTCTACACTTCAAATGATTGTAAATGCGACACTTCCTTGCTAGGAAATAGCGTCTGCAGATGTCTAGGTATCGTAGCGATAGTGTTCTAATGCTTCCTAAAACGCGATATCGCATCTCATTTCTATGTTCCATGGTAAGATATAATATGATTTGCGAAGTGTTATGTATTCCTCGTCTAAACTTCAAATGAATGTGAATGCGACACTTCCTCGCTAGGAAATAGCGTTTGCAGATGTCTACATATCGCAGCAATAGATTTCTAATCCTTCTTAAAACGCGATATCGCATCTCATTTCTATGTTTCATGGTAAGACATAATATGATTTGCGAAGTGTCATGTATTCCTCGTCTACACTTCAAATGATTGTAAATGCAACACTTCCTTGCAAGGAAATAGCGTCTGCAGATGTTTACCTTTCGTAGCAATAGAGTTCTAATGCTTCTTAAAACGCGATATCGCATCTCATTTCTATGTTTCATGGTAAGATATAATATGATTTGCGAAGTGTTATGTATTCCTCGTCTGCACTTCAAATGAATGTAAATGCGACACTTCCTTGCAAGGAAATAGCGTTTGCAGATGTCTACGCATCGTAGCAATAGAGTTCTTATGATTCTTAAAACGCGATATTGCATCTCATTTCTATGTTTCATGGTAAGATATAATATGATTTGCGAAGTGTTACGTATTCCTCGTCTACACTTCAAATGAATGTAAATGCGACACTTCCTTGCGAGGAAATAGCGTTTGCAGATGTCTACTTACCGTAGCAATAGAGTTCTAATGCTTCTTAAAACGCGATATCGCATCTCATTTCTATGTTTCTTGGTAAGATGTAATATGATTTGCGAAGTGTTATGTATTCCTCGTCTACACTTCAAATGAATGTGAATGCGACACTTCCTCGCTAGGAAATAACGGATGCAGATGTCTACGTATCGTAGCAATAGAGTTCAGATGATTCTTAAAACGCGATATCGCATCTCATTTCTATGTTTCATGGTAAGATATAATATGATTTGCTAAGTGTTATGTATTCCTCGTCTACACTTCAAATGAATGTAAATGCGACACATCCTTGCTAGGAAATAGCGTCTGCAGATGTCTAGGTATCGTAGCGATAGAGTTCTAATGCTTCTTTAAACGCGATATCGCATCTCATTTCCATGTTTCATGGTAGGATATAATATGATTTGCGAAGTGTTATGTATTCCTCGTCTACACTTAAATGAATGTAAATGCGACACTTCCTTGCAAAGAAATAGCGTTTGCAGATGTCTACGTATCGTAGCAAAAGATATGTAATGCTTCTTAAAACGCGATATCGCATCTCATTTCTACGTTTCATGGTAAGATATAATATGATTTGCGAAGTGTCATGTATTCCTCGTCTACTATTCAAATGAGTGTAAATGCGACACTTTCTAGCAAGGAAATAGCGTTTGCAGATGTCTACGTATCGTAGCTATGGATTTCTAATGCTTCTTAAAAAGCGATATCGCATCTCATTTCTATGTTTCATGGTAAGATATAATATGATTTGCGAAGTGTCATGTATTCCTCGTCTACACTTCAAATGAATGTAAATGCAACACTTCCTTGCAAGGAAATAGCGTTTGCAGATGTCTACGTATCGTAGCAATAGAGTTCTTATGATTCTTAATACGCGATATCGCATCTCATTTCTATGTTTCATGGTAAGATATAATATGATTTGCGAAGTGTTATGTATTCCTCGTCTACACTTCAAATGAATGTAAATGCGACACTTCCTTGCAAGGAAATAGCGTCTGCAGATGTCTACGTATCGTAGCAATAGAGTTCTTGTGATTCTTAAAACGCGATATTGCATCTTATTTCTATGTTTCATGGTAAGATATAATATGATTTGCGAAGTGTCATGTATTCCTCGTCTACACTTCAAATGAATGTAAATGCGACACTTCCTTGCTAGGAAATAGCGTCTGCAGATATCTAGGTATCGTAGCAATAGAGTTCCAATGCTTCTTAAAACGAGATATTGCATCTCATATCTATGTTTCATGATAAGATATAATATTCATTGCGAAGTGTTATGCATTCCTCGTCTACGATTCAAATGAATGTAAATGCGACACTTCCTTGCAAGGAAATAGCGTTTGCAGTTGTCTACGTATCGTAGCAATAGAGTTCTTATGATTCTTAAAACGCGATATCGCATCTCATTTCTATCTTTCATGGTAAGATATAATATGATTTGCGAAGTGTTATGTATTCCTCGTCTACACTTCAAATGAATGTGAATGCGACACTTCCTTGCTAGGAAACAGCGTTTGCAGATGTCTACGTATCGTAGCAATAGTGATCTTATGATTCTTAAAACGCGATATCGCATCTCATTTCTATGTTTCATGGTAAGATATAATATGATTTGCGAAGTGTTATATATTCGTCGTCTACACTTCAAATGAATGTAAATGCGACACTTCCTTGCAAGGAAATAGCGTCTACAGATGTCTACGTATCGTAGCAATAGAGTTCTTATGATTCTTAAAACGCGATATTGCATCTTATTTCTATGTTTCATGGTAAGATATAATATGATTTGCGAAGTGTCATGTATTCCTCGTCTACACTTCAAATGAATGTAAATGCGACACTTCCTTGCTAGGAAATAGCGTCTCCAGATGACTAGGTATCGTAGCAATAGAGTTCTAATGCTTCTTAAAACGAGATATTGCATCTCATATCTATGTTTCATGATAAGATATAATATTCATTGCGAAGTGTTATGCATTCCTCGTCTACGATTGGAATGAATGTAAATGCGACACTTCCTTGCAAGGAAATAGCGTCTACAGATGTCTACGTATCGTAGCAATAGAGTTCTTATGATTCTTAAAACGCGATATTGCATCTTATTTCTATGTTTCATGGTAAGATATAATATGATTTGCGAAGTGTCATGTATTCCTCGTCTACACTTCAAATGAATGTAAATGCGACACTTCCTTGCTAGGAAATAGCGTCTCCAGATGACTAGGTATCGTAGCAATAGAGTTCTAATGCTTCTTAAAACGAGATATTGCATCTCATATCTATGTTTCATGATAAGATATAATATTCATTGCGAAGTGTTATGCATTCCTCGTCTACGATTGGAATGAATGTAAATGCGACACTTCCTTGCAAGGAAATAGCGTTTGCAGTTGTCTACGTATCGTAGCAATAGAGTTCTTATGATTCTTAATACGCGATATCGCATCTCATTTCTATGTTTCATGGTAAGACATAATATGATTTGCGAAGTGTTATGTATTCCTCGTCTACACTTCAAATGAATGTAAATGCAACACTTCCTTGCTAGGAAATAGCGTCTGCAGATGTCTAGGTATCGTAGCGATAGAGTTCTAATGCTTCTTTAAACGCGATATCGCATCTCATTTCCATGTTTCATGGTAGGATATAATATGATTTGCGAAGTGTTATGTATTCCTCGTCTACACTTCAAATGAATGTAAATGCGACACTTCCTTGCAAAGAAATAGCGTTTGCAGATGTCTACGTATCGTAGCAATAGATATGTAATGCTTCTTAAGACGCGATATCGCATCCCATTTCTACGTTTCATGGTAAGATATAATATGATTTGCGAAGTGTCAAGTATTCCTCGTCTACTATTCAAATGAGTGTAAATGCGTCACTTCCTAGCAAGGAAATAGCGTTTGCAGATATCTACGTATCGTAGCTATAGATTTCTAATGCTTCTTAAAACGCGATATTGCATCTCATTTCTATGTTTCACGGTAAGATATAATATGATTTGCGAAGTGTTACGTATTCCTCGTCTACACTTCAAATGAATGTAAATGCGACACTTCCTTGCTAGGAAATAGCGTTTGCAGATGTTTACCTATCGTAGCAATAGAGTTCTAATGCTTCTTAAAACGAGATATCGCATCTCATTTCCATCTTTCATGGTAAGATATAATATGATTTGCGAAGTGTTATGTATTCCTCGTCTACACTTCAAATGAATGTGAATGCGACACTTCCTCGCTAGGTAATAGCGTTTGCAGATGTCTACATATCGCAGCAATAGATTTCTAACCCTTCTTAAAACGCGATATCGCATCTCATTTCTATGTTTCATGGTAAGACATAATATGATTTGCGAAGTGTCATGTATTCCTCGTCTACACTTCAAATGAATGTAAATGCAACACTTCCTTGCAAGGAAATAGCGTCTGCAGATGTTTACCTATCGTAGCAATAGAGTTCTAATGCTTCTTAAAACGCGATATCGCATCTCATTTCTATGTTTCATGGTAAGATATAATATGATTTGGGAAGTGTTATGTATTCCTCGTCTACACTACAAATTAATGTGAATGCGACACTTCCTCGCTAGGAAATAGCGTTTGCAGATGTCTACGTATCGTAGCAATAGATATGTAATGCTTCTTTAAACGCGATGTCGCATATCATTTCTATGTTTCATGGCTAGATATAATATGATTTGCGAAGTGTTATGTATTCCTCGTCTGCACTTCAAATGAATGTAAATGCGACACTTCCTTGCAAGGAAATAGCGTTTGCAGATGTCTACGTATCGTAGCAATAGAGTTCTTATGATTCTTAAAACGCGATATCGCATTTCATTTCTATGTTTCATGGTAAGATATAATATGATTTGCGAAGTGTTATGTATTCCTCGTCTACACTTCAAATGAATGTAAATGCGACACTTCCTTGCTAGGAAATAGCGTCTGCAGATGTCTAGGTATCGTAGCGATGGAGTTCTAATGCTTCTTAAAACGCGATATCGCATTTCATTTCTATGCTTCATGATAAGATATAATATGATTTGCGAAGTGTTATGTATTCCTCGTCTACACTTCAAATGAATGTAAATGCGATACTTCCTTGCAAGGAAATAGCGTTTGCAGATGTCTTCCTATCATAGCGATAGAGTTCTAATGCTTCTTAAAACGCTATATCGCATCTCATTTCTATGTTTCATGGTAAGATATAATATGATTTGCGAAGTGTTATGTATTCCTCGTCTACACTTCAAATGAATGTAAATGCGACACTTCCTTGCAAGGAAATAGCGTCTGCAGATGTCTACGTATCGTAGCAATAGAGTTCTTATGATTCTTAAAACGCGATATTGCATCTTATTTCTATGTTTCATGGTAACATATAATATGATTTGCGAAGTGTCATGTATTCCTCGTCTACACTTCAAATGAATGTAAATGCGACACTTCCTTGCTAGGAAATAGCGTCTGCAGATGTCTAGGTATCGTAGCAATAGAGTTCTAATGCTTCTTAAAACGAGATATTGCATCTCATTTCCATGTTTCATGGTAGGATATAATATGATTTGCGAAGTGTTATGTATTCCTCGTCTACACTTCAAATGAATGTAAATGCGACACTTCCTTGCAAAGAAATAGCGTTTGCAGATGTCTACGTATCGTAGCAATAGATATGTAATGCTTCTTAAGACGCGATATCGCATCCCATTTCTACGTTTCATGGTAAGATATAATATGATTTGCGAAGTGTCAAGTATTCCTCGTCTACTATTCAAATGAGTGTAAATGCGTCACTTCCTAGCAAGGAAATAGCGTTTGCAGATATCTACGTATCGTAGCTATAGATTTCTAATGCTTCTTAAAACGCGATATTGCATCTCATTTCTATGTTTCACGGTAAGATATAATATGATTTGCGAAGTGTTACGTATTCCTCGTCTACACTTCAAATGAATGTAAATGCGACACTTCCTTGCTAGGAAATAGCGTTTGCAGATGTTTACCTATCGTAGCAATAGAGTTCTAATGCTTCTTAAAACGAGATATCGCATCTCATTTCCATCTTTCATGGTAAGATATAATATGATTTGCGAAGTGTTATGTATTCCTCGTCTACACTTCAAATGAATGTGAATGCGACACTTCCTCGCTAGGTAATAGCGTTTGCAGATGTCTACATATCGCAGCAATAGATTTCTAACCCTTCTTAAAACGCGATATCGCATCTCATTTCTATGTTTCATGGTAAGACATAATATGATTTGCGAAGTGTCATGTATTCCTCGTCTACACTTCAAATGAATGTAAATGCAACACTTCCTTGCAAGGAAATAGCGTCTGCAGATGTTTACCTATCGTAGCAATAGAGTTCTAATGCTTCTTAAAACGCGATATCGCATCTCATTTCTATGTTTCATGGTAAGATATAATATGATTTGGGAAGTGTTATGTATTCCTCGTCTACACTACAAATTAATGTGAATGCGACACTTCCTCGCTAGGAAATAGCGTTTGCAGATGTCTACGTATCGTAGCAATAGATATGTAATGCTTCTTTAAACGCGATGTCGCATATCATTTCTATGTTTCATGGCTAGATATAATATGATTTGCGAAGTGTTATGTATTCCTCGTCTGCACTTCAAATGAATGTAAATGCGACACTTCCTTGCAAGGAAATAGCGTTTGCAGATGTCTACGTATCGTAGCAATAGAGTTCTTATGATTCTTAAAACGCGATATCGCATTTCATTTCTATGTTTCATGGTAAGATATAATATGATTTGCGAAGTGTTATGTATTCCTCGTCTACACTTCAAATGAATGTAAATGCGACACTTCCTTGCTAGGAAATAGCGTCTGCAGATGTCTAGGTATCGTAGCGATGGAGTTCTAATGCTTCTTAAAACGCGATATCGCATTTCATTTCTATGCTTCATGATAAGATATAATATGATTTGCGAAGTGTTATGTATTCCTCGTCTACACTTCAAATGAATGTAAATGCGATACTTCCTTGCAAGGAAATAGCGTTTGCAGATGTCTTCCTATCGTAGCGATAGAGTTCTAATGCTTCTTAAAACGCTATATCGCATCTCATTTCTATGTTTCATGGTAAGATATAATATGATTTGCGAAGTGTTATGTATTCCTCGTCTACACTTCAAATGAATGTAAATGCGACACTTCCTTGCAAGGAAATAGCGTCTGCAGATGTCTACGTATCGTAGCAATAGAGTTCTTATGATTCTTAAAACGCGATATTGCATCTTATTTCTATGTTTCATGGTAACATATAATATGATTTGCGAAGTGTCATGTATTCCTCGTCTACACTTCAAATGAATGTAAATGCGACACTTCCTTGCTAGGAAATAGCGTCTGCAGATGTCTAGGTATCGTAGCAATAGAGTTCTAATGCTTCTTAAAACGAGATATTGCATCTCATATCTATGTTTCATGATAAGATATAATATTCATTCCGAAGTGTTATGCATTCCTCGTCTACGATTCAAATGAATGTAAATGCGACACTTCCTTGCAAGGAAATAGCGTTTGCAGTTGTCTACGTATCGTAGCTATAGATTTCTAATGCTTCTTAAAACGCGATATCGCATCTCATTTCCATCTTTCATGGTAAGATATAATATGATTTGCGAAGTGTCATGTATTCCTCGTCTACACTTCAAATGAATGTAAATGCAACACTTCCTTGCAAGGAAATAGCGTTTGCAGATGTTTACCTATCGTAGCAATAGAGTTCTAATGCTTCTTAAAACGCGATATCGCATCTCATTTCTATGTTTCATGGTAAGATATAATATGATTTGCGAAGTGTTATGTATTCCTCGTCTGCACTTCAAATGAATGTAAATGCGACACTTCCTTGCAAGGAAATAGCGTTTGCAGATGTCTACCTATCGTAGCAATAGAGTTCTAATGCTTCTTAAAACGCGATATCGCATCTCATTTCTATGTTTCATGGTAAGATATAATATGATTTGCGAAGTGTCATGTATTCCTCGTCTACACTTCAAATGAATGTAAAAGCGACACTTCCTTGCTAGGAAATAGCGACTGCAGAGGTGTAAGTATCGTAGCAATAGATTTCTAATGCTTCTTAAAACGCGATATCGCATCTCATTTCTATGTTTCATGGTAAGATGTAATATGATTTGCGAAGTGTTATGTATTCCTCGTCTGCACTTCAAATGAATGTAAATGCGACACTTCCTTGCAAGGAAATAGCGTTTGCAGTTGTCTACGTATCGTAGCAATAGAGTTCTTATGATTCTTAAAACGCGATATCGCATCTCATTTCTATCTTTCATGGTAAGATATAATATGATTTGCGAAGTGTTATGTATTCCTCGTCTACACTTCAAATGAATGTGAATGCGACACTTCCTTGCTAGGAAATAACGGATGCAGATGTCTACGTATCGTAGCAATAGAGTTCAGATGATTCTTAAAACGCTATATCGCATCTCATTTCTATGTTTCATGGTAAGATATAACATGATTTGCGAAGTGTTATTTATTCCTCGTCTACACATCAATTGAATGTAAATGCGACACTTCCTTGCTAGGAAATAGCGTCTGCAGATGTCTAGGTATCGTAGCGATAGAGTTCTAATGCTTCTTTAAACGCGATATCGCATCTCATTTCCATGTTTCATGGTAGGATATAATATGATTTGTGAAGTGTTATGTATTCCTCGTCTACACTTCAAATGAATGTAAATGCGACACTTCCTTGCAACGAAATAGCGTTTGCAGATGTCTACCGTATCGTAGCAATAGATATGTAATGCTTCTTAAGACGCGATATCGCATCCCATTTCTACGTTTCATGGTAAGATATAATATGATTTGCGAAGTGTTATGTATTCCTCGTCTACACTTCAATATGAATGTGAATGCGACACTTCCTCGCAAGGAAATAGCGTTTGCAGATGTCTACATATCGCAGCAATAGATTTCTAACCCTTCTTAAAACGCGATATCGCATCTCATTTCTATGTTTTCAATGGTAAGACATAATATGATTTGCGAAGTGTCATGTATTCCTCGTCTACACTTCAAATGAATGTAAATGCGACTCTTCCTTGCTAGGAAATAGCGTTTGCAGATGTCTACCTACCGTAGCAATAGGGTTCTAATGCTTCTTAAAACGCGAAATCGCATCTCATTTCTATGTTTCATGGTAAGATATAGTATGATTTGCGAAGTGTTATGTATTCCTCGTCTACACTTCAAATGAATGTAAATGCGACACTTCCTTGCAAAGAAATAGCGTTTGCAGATGTCTACGTATCGTAGCAACAGATTTCTAATTGCTTCTTAAAACGCGATATCGCATCTCATTTCTATGTTTCATGGTAAGGTATAATATGATTTGCGAAGTGTCATGTATTCCTCGTCTACACTTCAAATGAATGTAAATGCGACACTTCCTTGCAAAGAATAGCGTTTGCAGATGTCTACGTATCGTAGCAATAGATT
The DNA here is from genome assembly GCF_050948175.1 of Xylocopa sonorina. Taxonomy (NCBI): domain Eukaryota; kingdom Metazoa; phylum Arthropoda; class Insecta; order Hymenoptera; family Apidae; genus Xylocopa; species Xylocopa sonorina. The sequence goes on from NW_027490587.1 coordinate 98,768, forward strand.
TTAGTGCTTCTTAAAACGCGATATCGCATCTCATTTCTATGTTTCATGGTAAGATATAATTTGATTTGCGAAGTGTCATGTATTCCTCGTCTACACTTCAAATTAATGTAAATGCGACACTTCCTTGCTAGGAAATAGCGTCTGCAGATGTCTAACTATCGTAGCAATAGAGTTCTTATAATTCTTCAAACGCGATATTGCATCTTATTTCTATGTTTCATGGTAAGATATAATATGATTTGCGAAGTGTCATGTATTCCTCGTCTACACTTCAAATGAATGTAAATGCGACACTTCCTTGCTAGGAAATAGCGTCTGCAGATGTCTAGGTATCGTAGCAATAGAGTTCCAATGCTTCTTTAAAACGAGATATTGCATCTCATATCTATGTTTCATGATAAGATATGATATTCATTGCGAAGTGTTATGCATTCCTCGTCTACGATTCAAATGAATGTAAATGCGACGCTTCCTTGCAAGGATATAGCGTTTGCAGTTGTCTACGTATCGTAGCAATAGAGTTCTTATGATTCTTAAACGCGATATCGCATCTCATTTCTGTCTTTCATGGTAAGATATAATATGATTTGCGAAGTGTTATGTATTCCTCGTCTACACTTCAAATGAATGTGAATGCGACACTTCCTTGCTAGGAAATAGCGTTTGCAGATGTCTACGTATCGTAGCAATAGTGTTCTTATGATTCTTAAAACGCGATATCGCATCTCATTTCTATGTTTCATGGTAAGATATAATATGATTTGCGAAGTGTTATGTATTCCTCGTCTACACTTCAAATGAATGTAAATGCGACACTTCCTTGCTAGGAAATAGCGTTTGCAGATGTCTACCTACCGTAGCAATAGGGTTCTAATGCTTCTTAAACGCGAAATCGCATCTCATTTCTATGTTTCATGGTAAGATATAATATGATTTGCGAAGTGTTACGTATTCCTCGTCTACACTGTCACGTCCCGAGGTGCGGTTGCGCTCGCAACGGTGGCACAAAGTCGTAACCGTTCCCGAAAATAACGCGAATTGCGTCCGGACCGGGTTCGTTGGCGTTTCGGACTCGATAAAACGGTAATTAAACACTAAACTTACCTTGCGAAGGCTTGATTCCGCTGTCTGATTTCTCTTTCTAGGTACCTGGAGCGCCTTGGATCCGCACCGGGATGGCGGCGGCGTACGGCTGGAACGGAGGTACGGGTCGTGCGGCGAAGGAAACCTCCTTCACAGGTACCAGGACTCGAACGCAGGAAATTGAATATTCTGGTGCATCACCCACGTATTCCCGAGCGAGACGACGAATAAACTCTCTCCTCCCCGCGCGTCGTGTACGCTTTGTCGGAGGTGCAAGGCTCGTCGAGAATACTTGAACTTCGGTCGAGTACGGCGCGGCTAAGCGTTGGTTCGCTCTAGCTTACCGGGATCAACCTGGGCGCAAGATATTCTGTATACGGTAGAAGTGAGGATGGAGCAACTAAGCGCTGGTTCGCTCTAGTCGTCGAGCCTCAAGACTATCGCAGATGAGATATAGAAATAGAATAATCGCGAGCGTACCCGTGGAGTAGAATTAAGGAATTGTATTTGGACTCGAATAAAGATACTTTGAATCTGGTAAAAATAAACTATATTCTATGATTTCACTATACTAAATACACTTGACTAAGTTCTAAGTTACTGACTAGCGATTACAATGAGAATTAGAAATAGTATAAAGTATCGAATGGACTCCGCTATGGGAGTATGGATAGAGACGAATGCATTAGAGCTAATTGCTCGTTGCGAATGAGCCTATTGCTCGGATCGGAAGTGCATCGTTCGGATGCTGGATTAGAACTCCTCGGTTCGGAGATGAGATACGAACTCTCCAGTTCGGAGATGGGATTGGAACTCTCCCGTTCGGAGATGAGTTAGCAACTCTCCCGTTCGGAGATGTGATACGAACTGACTCTCGGATCTCGCGTCCGCGACCTCCTCGGGTCGCGCGGCGCGCGAGTCGCTGGGCCCTCGCGGTGGGTCGGACGGTCGGAGTAGGGCGGCCGCTCGGCCCTCGTGGTGGGGCGGCCGTTCGGAGTGGGGCGCGGCCCGCGTTAAGCGTGAGCCGCGAGCGTCGAGTGTGCGCGCGAGTGCACGGAACGTAACCGTGCATGAATAAAATATATACATATATTTACTTAAATCTAGGTGTGTGTTGGTGTGTATGTACATATATGAGTAGTGTGCTTATTCTAATCCCACATGTACGAGAAGTACGTATAGGGCTTCGTGATTGCTGGGGATTCGACCCAGTACGTGTCGGAGAGCTCCTCGCCCTCGTAATACGGGGTGAAGTCCTCCCCCTCGTGTGTGGAGATCGCGCGTGGGCGCGGCATGCTGCATCCCTCTTCCCTCTCGTACCTTTGTCTCCTTCTGTAGGGACGGCGAGTCGGCGGGTGGCCCGTGTGCAGGGGCTCCGGATACGGATGCTGGGGATGATGAGGTGGACGCCGGAGGGTGGCAGGCGGTACGCCTGACGTTACAACACTTCAAATAAATGTAAATGCGACACTTCCTTGCTAGGAAATAGCGTTTGCAGATGTCTACCTACCGTAGCAATAGAGTTCTAATGCTTCTTAAAACGCGAAATCGCATCTCATTTCTATGTTTCATGGTAAGATATAGTATGATTTGCGAAGTGTTATGTATTCCTCGTCTACACTTCAAATGAATGTAAATGCGACACTTCCTTGCAAAGAATTCGCGTTTGCAGATGTCTACGTATCGTAGCAACAGATTTCTAATGCTTCTTAAAAGCGATGTCGCATCTCATTTCTATGTTTCATGGCTAGATATAATATGATTTGCGAAGTGTTATGTATTCCTCGTCTACACATCAAATGAATGTAAATGCGACACTTCCTTGCTAGGAAATAGCGTCTGCAGATGTCTAGATATCGTAGCGATAGTGTTCTAATGCTTCCTAAAACGCTATATTGTCACGTCCCGAGGTGCGGTTGCGCTCGCAACGGTGGCACAAAGTCGTAACCGTTCCCGAAAATAACGCGAATTGCGTCCGGACCGGGTTCGTTGGCGTTTCGGACTCGATAAAACGGTAATTAACACTAAACTTACCTTGCGAAGGCTTGATTCCGCTGTCTGATTTCTCTTTCCAGGTACCTGGAGCGCCTTGGATCCGCAACCGGGATGGCGGCGGCGTACGGCTGGAACGGAGGTACGGGTCGTGCGGCGAAGGAAACCTCCTTCACAGGAACCAGGACTCGAACGCAGGAAATTGAATATTCTGGTGCATCACCCACGTATTCCCGAGCGAGACGACGAATAAACTCTCTCCTCCCCGCGCGTCGTGTACGCTTTGTCGGAGGTGCAAGGCTCGTCGAGAATACTTGAACTTCGGTCGAGTACGGCGCGGCTAAGCGTTGGTTCGCTCTAGCTTACCGGGATCAACCTGGGCGCAAGATATTCTGTATACGGTAGAAGTGAGGATGGAGCAACTAAGCGCTGGTTCGCTCTAGTCGTCGAGCCTCAAGACTATCGCAGATGAGATATAGAAATAGAATAATCGCGAGCGTACCCGTGGAGTAGAATTAAGGAATTGTATTTGGACTCGAATAAAGATACTTTGGATCTGGTAAAAATAAACTATATTCTATGATTTCACTATACTAAATACACTTGACTAAGTTCTAAGTTACTGACTAGCGATTACAATGAGAATTAGAAATAGTATAAAGTATCGAATGGACTCCGCTATGGGAGTATGGATAGAGACGAATGCATTAGAGCTAATTGCTCGTTGCGAATGAGCCTATTGCTCGGATCGGAAGTGCATCGTTCGGATGCTGGATTAGAACTCCTCGGTTCGGAGATGAGATACGAACTCTCCAGTTCGGAGATGAGATACCAACTCTCCAGTTCGGAGGTGAGATTGGAACTGCCTCCCGGATCTCGCGTCCGCGACCTCCTCGGGTCGCGCGGCGCGCGAGTCGCTGGGCCCTCGCGGTGGGGCGGACGGTCGGAGTAGGGCGGCCGCTCGGCCCTCGTGGTGGGGCGGCCGTTCGGAGTGGGGCGCGGCCCGCGTTAAGCGTGAGCCGCGAGCGTCGAGTGTGCGCGCGAGTGCACGGAACATAACCGTGCATGAATAAAATATATACATATATTTACTTAAATCTAGGTGTGTGTTGGTGTGTATGTACATATATGAGTAGTGTGCTTATTCTAATCCCACATGTACGAGAAGTACGTATAGGGCTTCGTGATCGCTGGGGATTCGACCCAGTATGTGTCGGAGAGCTCCTCGCCCTCGTAATACGGGGTGAAGTCCTCCCCCTCGTGTGTGGAGATCGCGCGTGGGCGCGGCATGCTGCATCCCTCTTCCCTCTCGTACCTTTGTCTCCTTCTGTAGGGACGGCGAGTCGGCGGGTGGCCCGTGTGCAGGGGCTCCGGATACGGATGCTGGGGATGATCAGTTGGACGCCGGAGGGTGGCAGGCGGTACGCCTGACGTTACACCACCCCCCTTGGAAAAAGAATCTCGGCCATGCCGAGATCTCTTGTCTGTTGGGTAGATTTCGGGATGCTGGATCCTTCTCTTGGTCCTGTCGGCTGGATGCTGCGGAATCTGAGGTTTTTCGCCTGGTTGATCCTGGCGATAACGTTTGGAGATTGGACCGTGACTGCGGGCTTCCTTCGGATTGCAGGCACTTTCGTCGCTTTCACTTTCAGCGTTCGTTTGAATGTCACTGCTCTCACTGACTTCATTTTCAGTTTTTCGCACTTTTCTTTCACTAGCATCCACACTCTGCATACTATGCATTCGTTTACAAATTTTGATTTTGTTCGTATGAACAATTTTATGGCGCCCTTTTACATTCAGCTTAACATTACAATTGCCCAAAATTTCGAGGATACGGTACGGTCCAGAATACTGTGCCTGGAACTTATGTTTGTTCGGCTCTTTTAAAAGATAGACCCATTGGCCTACCTCGAAGTTTTGGACATTGAGATTTCGGTCATAATAATATTTAGAACGGCGTTTCGCATTGTCTAGATTGGCTTTAGCCAAATCCTGAGATTTCGAGATTTTCTCCTGAAGTTGTATAAGATAGTCGCTATAAGTTTCGTTATCAGAGCTGTCCTGAAAAGGAGTGGCTGACGGCGTCCTAGCTATCCTGCCGAACACTAGTTCGTGTGGGGTGTATAATGTACCCTCGTGCACACTGGTGTTGTATGAAAACATTGCGTACGGTAACCAATTCAACCAATCGTTACTCGACTCTATGTAATGCTTCAGATATTCGGCCAGGACGTGGTGAGATCGTTCAACGGACCCGTTTGTCTGTGGATGGAACGCAGTGGACTTGTATTGCTTAATACGGAATTTGATTGCTATGGCTTTAATCAAGCTGTTTATAAAGTTCGAACCTTGGTCCGTGAGTATGCCTTTCGGGCAACCGAATTTACAAATGAATTCTTTTATTAAAGCTTCGGCAATGTCTACTGCGGTGGTGGTTTTGAGAGGAACTGCGACTGAGTATTTAGTGAGGAGATCTTGGATCGTGAGGATACTTGTATAACCGTCGGAAGTTTCGGGAAGAGGACCCATTACGTCCATTGAAATCTTATCGAATGCCCTGCCAGGGGTGTCGGTTAAAGTGAGAGGCTGTCTGGTCTTTACCCGGACCAGTTTCTCTGTCTGACAACTTTTACATTTGCCAATATATTCTTGTATTTGTGTTTTCATGTTTGGCCAAAAGTATTGTTGTCTGATGCGAGAATAAGTTTTATTAACCCCTTTGTGACCTCCCACAGGGGAGTCGTGGTTTTCTCTTATTATTTTCAGTCGCTCTTCGACCGAAGGGGTTTTAATGAGGCCCTGGCAGACCGTAATCTGGACAGTTGTTTCATAAAACAGGTCCTGAAGGATTTTCTGGATTCGGGACCAGGATACGGAGTCTAGATAGGTTTGTGCGATACTAAATGTTTGTAATTGTAATTCGTTTACAACGTCGCACAAGGATCTGAATGTTTCTATTACGGTCTGGAAATTGATTGATCTGGTGGAATGTTCGATGATTGGAAGCTGGATTTGGAATTCGTTTCCGATTTGTATGACTTTGGCTTTGGTAAGAACGTGATTTTTGTTTGGAAGGAATTTTTCAGCGTTCGCTAGATCTTTGGCGCCCGTGTCATAGGGGTGCCCAGATTGCGTGACGAAGACAACTACATTGTCTCGTCGCGTTGATAATGCGTCACGGCTGAAATTAAATAGAGGTTCGCGTCGGAAAAATTCATTTGGAGCAGGAGTATAGAAGTCGGTGCTGTCGCTGGCGACTTGCGGAGGTGGTGCTGTGTTGGTACGGAAGGACGTGCCTGGAGTCGGTAATTCAGGTTCTGATGTTACCGGAGTAGGAGGAGGCGCTAGTGTGGTATACTTTTTACGGGTTTCCGGAGGCACATCGAAGATGTCGTCCTCCGAGTTTTCTGAATACGAGAGCGGAAAAATTTGAGCGGGATTCCGCGACAATGCGTCCGCATTAAGGTTCGTTTTTCCACTTTTATAGACCATCTCGTAGTCAAATTCCGCTAACTTAAGCCTCCACCGTACGAGTCTACTTGACGGGTCCTTGACCGAATTCATCCACACTAACGGTCGATGGTCGGTAACGAGTTTGAATTGATTACCGTATATGTATGGACGAAAGTAATGGACGGCGTAGACAATCGCCAGACACTCCTTCTCGATCGTGGAGTAGTTTTTCTCCGCAGCGTTTAACAGTCGCGACGTGTACGCGATTGGCAAGTCGCGGCCTATTGGTCCTTGACTCAAGATAGCACCAATAGCTTCGGCGGACGCGTCGGTCGTTATCACGAATGGTTGTTTGAAGTTGGGGTACTGCAAGATAGGCGCTTCGCATAGGCAATCTCGGAGTTTGACGAATGAATTCTCTTGCTCGTTACGCCATACAAAGGGCGCGTCTTTTTTTAACAAATTTGTAAGTGGCTTAGCAATATTAGAAAAATTTGCGATGAACCGCCTGTAGTATCCCGCGAGCCCGAGGAATTGTTTGATCTGTTTCGCGTTGCGCGGGCGCGGAAAATTTTTGACGGCGCTAATTTTCGCAGGGTCAGGTTTTACACCGTGCTCACTGATAATATGACCCAAATAGCTTACTTCTCTCCTCAAGAATTCGCACTTATCCGGCTGCAATACTAAATTAGCTTCTTTGAGCCGTTGAGTTAATTTATCGAATTTAAGTCGATGTTCTTGAAGAGAGCTAGCGTAGATAACAATGTCGTCCAAATAGACGAAAATTTCGTTCCCCTGGAGACCGGACAGGACATTGTCCATAAGTCGTTGGAACGTCGCTGGCGCATTTTTTAATCCGAATGGCATTCTTTTAAATTCATAATGCCCGTGAGGCGTCGAAAAAGCGGTTTTGGGAGCATCGGCGGGCTCCATTGGGATCTGGTGAAATCCGCTCGCGAGATCGAATGTACTAAAATACTTCGCGCTCCCGAGCTGATCAAGTATCTCGGTAATGCAAGGGAGGGGATAGGCATCGGCGACAGATTTCTCATTGAGTGCGCGGTAGTCGATGACGACGCGCCATTGCTTGTTGCCCAAGGAGTCCGGTTTCTTTGGGACAACCCACAATGGCGAATTATATGGTGATTTTGACGGAGAGATGACACCATTTTGTAAAAATTTGTCGACTTGTCGTCGAATCTCCTCCTTATGAGCTGGTGGGAACCGGTATTGTTTCACATTGACGGGGCGGTCGTCGACGGTTGGAATCTTGTGCGTGGTTGCTGACGTATGCCCTAATTTATCCCCCTCAATGTGAAAAAGCTCCTGCGTGCTTTGAACGAGACGGACGACGTGCTCTCTTTCCTCTGCGTTGAGGTGGTCGAGACGGAGGAGACTAAGAATTCGGTCTAGGCGAGATTTCGAAGGATTGGCGGATTTCGATGTTTGTTTCAACGGCGCCTGTTGTATATTATTTTTAACCGCCTGAGCATAGGAGATCTGTTGAACATTCGCGATTTTGCAACGCGAAGGAGGAGTTTCGAGTGTCGAATATGGTGTCTGACTCGAGAAAGAAATAGAAGTTTTCCCTTTTTGGGATGAGCCGATCGGTACGGCGGATACGTTGGATTTAGAAAAAATCGGATAGAGCGATGGACTTTCCTCCTTATGGAGGGGAGTCATGATTTGCGCGGGCTCAAGTACGATTTCTGGTAACGCGATTTCGACGGCGCGGTCGGATGAATTAATTATTCGAGTTACCGCTTTGCCCCGAATTACTCTGACGAGAGCGTTTCCGAAAAATATACCCGGCGCAAGATCGATACGAGGAATTATACCTTCCGCGAGGTTCGAATTAACTACGCGGACCTTGATACCGATATTTGATCTCGGTGGAATGGAGATACGGTCTCCTGACTTCGGAGAAGCTGCTTTGTCTTGCGTTCGAAGCTTCGATTTCGTTGCTGCATCGCGTTTCAGCGGAGGCGATGATTTACGCGGCGGGCGCGGCGGCGGAGGGGGAATAGATTCCGTGCGCGGCGCTTGTTTACGTTTCGGCGATAGGAGAGGCTTTATTTTCGAGTCCGGTGACGGTTCCTCGAGTGCTTCGATATCGTCTTCGAAAGGAATTCTCTTACCATTCCATTTGATTATTTTATTTGGAAAAGAGATTTCTGCGTCCATACAGAACCCGGAGCCGAGGATCCCGCTTGGTTTAAGGGGAAAATCATCCTCGACCACATTAAAAGGAACGACGCGACCGAAAATGACAAGATTCACCGTCCCTAAGGTTGCGGTTTTGCCATCGGTTACCCCTGTTATTATTACGATCTCGGACTTATCGATTCGCGCGGATGCTTTTAGAGCCGAACGTTTTATAATATTTATTTCCGCCCCAGTGTCCACCATGAAGCGAGTTGGTGAAATTAGAAGATCGGATTTTAGAACTACGTTTGGCGTGCTAGTTTTTCCGGTTATGTTTATCGCGGCGTTTCGTCGATTTCCGCGTTGGAGTTGTTCGCGGCGAGAGGACGGACTTGGTGCGCGGCCTCGCCACCTGTCTCGCGGCGGGTGCGGAGGCCATTGTCGTTTCCCGAATTTTTATTTACCGCGTTGTTGTACTGTCTTTTGCGGCACTCGCCTATTTCGTGCCCCGGGGTCTTGCAATAGCGACAAAATTTGGGCGCGTCCCTGGCTACGATTTGTCTCGGTTGTTCGTACGCGGGGCCTCGAGTAGGAGGCGGTACGTCCCTGGATCGCAAGTAAGCGTCACGGTATTCCTGCGGTCGGTACGGCGATGGCGGTCTGAGCCGACACTCGGTCGCGTAATGTCCGATATTATTACATTTTCGGCAAATAACTTCGGCTGGTTTTTCGCGCGATTCTGGTCGCGCGACACGCGATCTACCTAGCCGGTTGCAATCACGTTCGTGCATTTGATAGAGCTCCCGCGCTCGAGCGAACGTTTCTCGCAATGTACCGAATGAACTTATAGTCATTTGCATTCGAATTTCCGGAATGAGACCGTCTTTAAAACATTGTAGGGTGAGCGCGTCTACGTCATCGAGCGATTCCGGTGTGTCTCGTCGAGCAAGCCTCT